>NW_024063163.1:0-262021 GCF_006381635.1 Hibiscus syriacus
AACCTTTCTCCCCAAGTACCCCACTCCAGGCAGGCGAATACGTACGTGTGCGTGTGTTCGAGATAGAATAAAGAAAATAATCCGAAAAAAGAGGGTGCAACACGAGGACTTCCCAGGAGGTCACCCATCCTAGTACTACTCTCGCCCCCAAGCACGCTTACTGCGGAGTTCTGATGGGATCCGGTGCATTAGTGCTGGTATGATCGCACCCGTCATGCCTTGCGCCCTTAATTTATTAAAGGCGTTCGTTTTCTTCCGCCCCGCACTTAAGGGAGTCGCAAAATTCGGATTCTACGACCCCGAACCTTTCTCCCAAGTACCCCACTCCAGGCATGCGGAATACGTACTGTGCGTGTGTTCGAGATAGAATAAAAAAAATAATCCGAAAAAGAGGGTGCAACACGAGGACTTCCCAGGAGGTCACCATCCTAGTACTACTCTCGCCCAAGCACGCTTAACTGCGGAGTTCTGATGGATCCGGTCATTAGTGCTGGTATGATCGCACCCGTCATGCCTTGCGCCCTTAATTTATTAAAGGCGTTCGTTTTCTTCCGGCCCGCACTAAAGGGAGTCGCAAATTCGGATTCTACGCCCCGAACCTTTCTCCCCAAGTACCCCACTCCAGGCATGCGGAATACGTACGTGTGCGTGTTTTCGAGATAGAATAAAAAGAAATAATCCGAAAAAGAGGGGTGCAACACGAGGACTTCCCAGGAGTCACCCATCCTAGTACTACTCTCGCCCAAGCACGCTTAACTGCGGAGTTCTGATGGGATCCGGTGCATTAGTGCTGGTATGATCGCACCCGTCATGCCTTGCGCCCTTAATTTATTAAGGCGTTCGTTTTCTTCCGCCCGCACTAAAGGGAGTCGCAAAATTCGGATTTCTACGCCCCGAACCTTTCTCCCCAAGTACCCCACTCCAGGCAGCGGAATACGTACGTGTGCGTGTGTTCGAGATAGAATAAAAAGAAAATAATCCGAAAAAGAGGGTGCAACACGGACTTCCAGGGTCACCCATCCTAGTACTACTCTCGCCCAAGCACGCTTAACTGCGGATTTCTGATGGGATCCGGTGCATTAGTGCTGGTATGATCGCACCCGTCATGCCTTGCGCCCTTAATTTATTAAGGCGTTCGTTTTCTTCCGCCCGCACTAAGGGAGTCGCAAAATTCGGATTCTACGCCCCGAACCTTTCTCCCCAAGTACCCCACTCCAGGCAGGCGAATACGTACGTGTGCGTGTGTTCGAGATAGAATAAAAAGAAAATAATCCGAAAAAGAGGGGTGCACACGAGGACTTCCCAGGAGGTCACCCATCCTAGTACTACTCCGCCCAAGCACGCTTAACTGCGGAGTTCTGATGGATCCGGTGCATTAGTGCTGGTATGATCGCACCCGTCATGCCTTGCGCCCTTAATTTATTAAAGGCGTTCGTTTTCTTCCGGCCCGCACTAAAGGGAGTCGCAAAATTCGGATTCTACGCCCCGAACCTTTCTCCCCAAGTACCCCACTCCAGGCAGGCGGAATACGTACGTGTGCGTGTGTTCGAGATAGAATAAAAAGAAATAATCCGAAAAAGAGGTGCACAGGACTTCCAGGAGGTCACCCATCCTAGTACTACTCTCGCCCAGCACGCTTAACTGCGGAGTTCTGATGGATCCGTGCATTAGTGCTGGTATGATCGCACCCGTCATGCCTTGCGCCCTTAATTTATTAAGGCGTTCGTTTTCTACGGCCCACTTAAGGGAGTCGTAAAATTCATTCTACCCCGAACCTTTCTCCCCAAGTACCCCACTCCAGGCAGGCGGAATACGTACGTGTGCGTGTGTTCGAGATAGAATAAAAAGAAAATAATCCGAAAAAGAGGTGCAACACGAGGACTTCCCAGGAGGTCACCCATCCTAGTACTACTCTCGCCCAAGCACGCTTAACTGCGGAGTTCTGATGGGATCCGGTGCATTAGTGCTGGTATGATCGCACCCGTCATGCCTTGCGCCCTTAATTTATTTAGGCGTTCGTTTTCTTCCGGCCCGCACTTAAGGGAGTCGCAAAATTCGGATTCTACCCCCGAACCTTTCTCCCCAAGTACCCCACTCCAGCATGGCGGAATACGTACGTGTGCGTGTGTTCGAGATAGAATAAAAAGAAAATAATCCGAAAAGAGGGTGCAACACGAGGACTTCCCAGGAGGTCACCCATCCTAGTACTACTCTCGCCCAAGCACGCTTAACTGCGGAGTTCTGATGGATCCTGCTTAGTGCTGGTATGATCGCACCCTCATGCCTTGCGCCCTTAATTTATTAAAGGCGTTCGTTTTCTTCCTTCCGGCCCGCACTAAGGGAGTCGCAAAATCATTCTACGCCCCGAACCTTTCTCCCCAAGTACCCCACTCCAGGCAGCGGAATACGTACTGTGCGTGTTCGAGATAGAATAAAAAGAAATAATCGAAAAAGAGGTGCAACACGAGGACTTCCCAGAGGTCACCCATCCTAGTACTACTCTCGCCCAAGCACGCTTAACTGCGGAGTCTGATGGGATCCGGTGCATTAGATGATCGCACCCGTCATGCCTTGCGCCCTTAATTTATTAAGGCGTTCGTTTTCTTCCGGCCCGCACTAAGGGAGTCAAAATTCGGATTCTACGCCCCGAACCTTTCTCCCCAAGTACCCCACTCCAGGCAGGCGGAATACGTACGTGTGCGTGTGTTCGAGATAGAATAAAAAGAAAATAATCCGAAAAAGAGGGTGCAACACGAGGACTTCCAGAGTCACCATCCTCTACTCTCGCCCAAGCACGCTTAACTGCGGAGTTCTGATGGGATCCGGTGCATTAGTGCTGGTATGATCGCACCCGTCATGCCTTGCGCCCTTAATTTATTTAAGGCGTTCGTTTCTTCCGGCCCGCACTTAAGGGAGTCGCAAAATTCGGATTCTACGCCCCGAACCTTTCTCCCAAGTACCCCACTCCAGGCAGGCGGAATACGTACGTGTGCGTGTGTTCGAGATAGAATAAAAAGAAATAATCCGAAAAAGAGGGGTGCAACACGAGGACTTCCAGGAGGTCACCCATCCTAGTACTACTCTCGCCCAAGCACGCTTAACTGCGGAGTTCTGATGGGATCCGTGCATTAGTGCTGGTATGATCGCACCCGTCATGCCTTGCGCCCTTAATTTATTTAAGGCGTTCGTTTCTTCCGGCCCGCACTAAGGGAGTCGCAAAATTCGGATTCTACGCCCCGAACCTTTCTCCCCAAGTACCCCACTCCAGGCAGGCGGAATACGTACGTGTGCGTGTGTTCGAGATAGAATAAAAAGAAAATAATCCGAAAAAAGGGTGCAACACGAGGACTTCCCAGGAGGTCACCCATCCTAGTACTACTCTCGCCCAAGCACGCTTAACTGCGGAGTTCTGATGGGATCCGGTGCATTAGTGCTGGTATGATCGCACCCGTCATGCCTTGCGCCCTTAATTTATTTAAGGCGTTTGTTCTTCCGGCCCGCCTTAAGGGAGTCGCAAAATTCGGATTCTACGCCGAACCTTTCTCCCCAAGTACCCCACTCCAGCAGCGCGGAATACGTACGTGTTGTGTGTTCGAGATAGAATAAAAAGAAATAATCCGAAAAAGAGGGGTGCAACACGAGGACTTCCCAGGAGGTCACCCATCCTAGTACTACTCTCGCCCAAGCACGCTTAACTGCGGAGTTCTGATGGGATCCGGTGCATTAGTGCTGGTATGATCGCACCCGTCATGCCTTGCGCCCTTAATTTATTAAGGCGTTCGTTTTCTTCCGGCCACACTAAGGGAGTCGCAAAATTCATATTCTACGCCCGAACCTTTCTCCCCAAGTACCCCACTCCAGGCAGGCGGAATACGTACGTGTGCGTGTGTTCGAGATAGAATAAAAGAAAATAATCCGAAAAAGGGTGCAACACGAGGACTTCCCAGGAGGTCACCCATCCTAGTACTACTCTCGCCCAAGCACGCTTAACTGCGGAGTTCTGATGGGATCCGGTGCATTAGTGCTGGTATGATCGCACCCGTCATGCCTTGCGCCCTTAATTTATTAAAGGCGTTCGTTTTCTTCCGGCCCGCACTAAGGGAGTCGCAAAATTCGGATTCTACGCCCCGAACCTTTCTCCCCAAGTACCCCACTCCAGGCAGGCGGAATACGTACGTGTGCGTGTGTTCGAGATAGAATAAAAAGAAAATAATCCGAAAAAGAGGGTGCAACACGAGGACTTCCCAGAGGTCACCCATCCTAGTACTACTCTCGCCCAAGCACGCTTAACTGCGGAGTTCTGATGGGATCCGGTGCATTAGTGCTGGTATGATCGCACCGTCATGCCTTGCGCCTTAATTTATTTAAGGCGTTCGTTTTCTTCGGCCCACACTTAAGGGAGTCGCAAAATTCATTCTACGCCCGAACCTTTCTCCCCAAGTACCCCACTCCAGGCAGGCGGAATACGTACGTGTGTGTTCGAGATAGATAAAAGAAAATAATCCGAAAAAAGGGGTGCAACACGAGGACTTCCCAGGATCACCCATCCTAGTACTACTCTCGCCCAAGCACGCTTAACTGCGGAGTTCTGATGGGATCCGGTGCATTAGTGCTGGTATGATCGCACCCGTCATGCCTTGCGCCCTTAATTTTTTAAGGCGTTCGTTTTCTTCCGGCCCGCACTTAAGGGAGTCGTAAAATTCGGATTCTACGCCCGAACCTTTCTCCCCAAGTACCCCACTCCAGGCAGGCGGAATACGTACGTGTGCGTGTGTTCGAGATAGAATAAAAAGAAAATAATCCGAAAAAGAGGGGTGCAACACGAGGACTTCCCAGGAGGTCACCCATCCTAGTACTCTCTCGCCCAAGCACGCTTAACTGCGGAGTTCTGATGGGATCCGGTGCATTAGTGTGGTATGATCGCACCCGTCATGCCTTGCGCCCTTAATTTATTAAGGCGTTCGTTTTCTTCCGGCCCGCACTTAAGGGAGTCCAAAATTCGGATTCTACGCCCCGAACCTTTCTCCCCAAGTACCCCACTCCAGGCGGCGAATACGTACGTGTGTGTGTTCGAGATAGAATAAAAGAAAATAATCCGAAAAAGGGGTGCAACACGAGGACTTCCCAGGAGGTCACCCATCCTAGTACTACTCTCGCCCAAGCACGCTTAACTGCGGAGTTCTGATGGGATCCGGTGCATTAGTGCTGGTATGATCGCACCCGTCATGCCTTGCGCCCTTAATTTATTTAAGGCGTTCGTTTTTCTTCCGGCCCGCACTAAGGGAGTCGCAAAATTCGGATTCTACGCCCCGAACCTTTCTCCCCAAGTACCCCACTCCAGGCAGGCGGAATACGTACGTGTGCGTGTGTTCGAGATAGAATAAAAGAAAATAATCCGAAAAAGAGGGTGCACACAGGACTTCCCAGGAGGTCACCCATCCTAGTACTACTCTCGCCCAAGCACGCTTAACTGCGGAGTTCTGATGGATCCGGTGCATTAGTGCTGGTATGATCGCACCGTCATGCCTTGCGCCTTAATTTATTAAGGCGTTCGTTTTCTTCCGGCCCGCACTAAGGGAGTCGCAAAATTCGGATTCTACGCCCCGAACCTTTCTCCCCAAGTACCCACTCCAGGCAGGCGGAATACGTACGTGTGTGTTCGAGATAGAATAAAAAGAAAATAATCCGAAAAAGAGGGGTGCAACACGAGGACTTCCCAGAGTCACCCATCCTAGTACTACTCTCGCCCAAGCACGCTTAACTGCGGAGTTCTGATGGGATCCGGTGCATTAGTGCTGGTATGATCGCACCCGTCATGCCTTGCGCCCTTAATTTATTAAGGCGTTGTTTTCTTCCGGCCCGCACTTAAGGGAGTCGCAAAATTCGGATTCTACGCCCCGAACCTTTCTCCCCAAGTACCCCACTCCAGCAGGCGGAATACGTACGTGTGCGTGTGTTCGAGATAGAATAAAAAGAAAATAATCCGAAAAAGAGGGGTGCAACACGAGGACTTCCCAGGAGGTCACCCATCCTAGTACTACTCTCGCCCAAGCACGCTTAACTGCGGAGTTCTGATGGGATCCGGTGCATTAGTGCTGGTATGATCGCACCCGTCATGCCTTGCGCCCTTAATTTATTAAAGGCGTTCGTTTTCTTCCGGCCCGCACTAAAGGGAGTCACAAAATTCGGATTCTACGCCCCGAACCTTTCTCCCCAAGTACCCCACTCCAGGCATGCGGAATACGTACGTGTGTGTGTTCGATATAGAATAAAAAGAAAATAATCCGAAAAGATGGGTGCAACACGAGGACTTCCCAGGAGGCCACCCATCCTAGTACTACTCTCGCCCAAGCACGCTTAACTGCGAAGATCTGATGGGATCCGGTGCATTAGTGCTGGTATGATCGCACCCGTCATGCCTTGCGCCCTTAATTTATTTAAAGGCGTTCGTTTTCTTCCGGCCCGCACTAAGGGAGTCGCAAAATTCGGATTCTACGCCCCGAACCTTTCTCCCCAAGTACCCCACTCCAGGCAGGCGGAATACGTACGTGTGCGTGTGTTCGAGATAGAATAAAAAGAAAATAATCCGAAAAATGGGTGCAACACGAGGACTTCCCAGGAGGTCACCCATCCTAGTACTACTCTCGCCCAAGCACGCTTAACTGCGGAGTTCTGATGGGATCCGGTGCATTAGTGCTGGTATGATCGCACCCGTCATGCCTTGCGCCCTTAATTTATTTAAGGCGTTCGTTTTCTTCCGGCCCGCACTTAAGGGAGTCGCAAAATTCGGATTCTACGCCCGAACCTTTCCCCCAAGTACCCCACTCCAGGCAGGCGGAATACGTACGTGTGCGTGTGTTCGAGATAGAATAAAAAGAAAATAATCCGAAAAAGAGGGTGCAACACGAGGACTTCCCAGGAGGTCACCCATCCTAGTACTACTCTCGCCCAAGCACGCTTAACTGCGGAGTTCTGATGGATCCGGTGCATTAGTGCTGGTATGATCGCACCCGTCATGCCTTGCGCCCTTAATTTATTAAGGCGTTCGTTTTCTTCCGGCCCGCACTTAAAGGGAGTCGCAAAATTCATTCTACGCCCGAACCTTTCTCCCCAAGTACCCCACTCCAGGCAGGCGAATACGTACGTGTGCGTGTGTTCGAGATAGAATAAAAGAAATAATCCGAAAAAGAGGGGTCAACACGAGGACTTCCCAGGAGGTCACCCATCCTAGTACTACTCTCGCCCAAGCACGCTTAACTGCGGAGTTCTGATGGGATCCGGTGCATTAGTGCTGGTATGATCGCACCCGTCATGCCTTGCGCCCTTAATTTATTAAGGCGTTCGTTTTCTTCCGGCCCGCACTAAGGGAGTCGCAAAATTCGGATTCTACCCCGAACCTTTCTCCCCAAGTACCCCACTCCAGGCAGGCGGAATACGTACGTGCGTGTTTCGAGATAGAATAAAAAGAAATAATCCAAAAAGAGGGGTGCAACACGAGGACTTCCCAGGAGGTCACCCATCCTAGTACTACTCTCGCCCAAGCACGCTTAACTGCGGAGTTCTGATGGGATCCGGTGCATTAGTGCTGGTATGATCGCACCCGTCATGCCTTGCGCCCTTAATTTATTTAAGGCGTTCGTTTTCTTCCGGCCCGCACTAAGGGAGTCGCAAAATTCGGATTCTACGCCCCGAACCTTTCTCCCCAAGTACCCCACTCCAGGCAGGCGGAATACGTACGTTGTGTGTTCGAGATAGAATAAAAAGAAATAATCCGAAAAAGAGGGTGCAACACGAGGACTTCCCAGGAGGTCACCCATCCTAGTACTACTCTCGCCCAAGCACGCTTAACTGCGGAGTTCTGATGGGATCCGGTGCATTAGTGCTGGTATGATCGCACCCGTCATGCCTTGCGCCCTTAATTTATTAAGGCGTTCGTTTTCTTCCGGCCCGCACTTAAGGGAGTCGCAAAATTCGGATTCTACGCCCCGAACCTTTCTCCCCAAGTACCCCACTCCAGGCAGGCGGAATACGTACGTGTGCGTGTGTTCGAGATAGAATAAAAAGAAAATAATCCGAAAAAGAGGGTGCAACACGAGGACTTCCCAGGAGGTCACCCATCCTAGTACTACTCTCGCCCAAGCACGCTTAACTGCGGAGTTCTGATGGGATCCGGTGCATTAGTGCTGGTATGATCGCACCCGTCATGCCTTGCGCCCTTAATTTATTAAAGGCGTTCGTTTTCTTCCGGCCCGAACTAAAGGGAGTCGCAAAATTCGGATTCTACGCCCCGAACCTTTCTCCCCAAGTACCCCACTCCAGCAGGCGGAATACGTACGTGTGCGTGTGTTCGAGATAGAATAAAAAGAAAATAATCCGAAAAAGAGGTGTGCAACACGAGGACTTCCCAGGAGGTCACCCATCCTAGTACTACTCTCGCCCAAGCACGCTTAACTGCGGAGTTCTGATGGGATCCGGTGCATTAGTGCTGGTATGATCGCACCCGTCATGCCTTGCGCCCTTAATTTATTAAGGCGTTCGTTTTCTTAGGCCCGCACTTAAGGGAGTCGCAAAATTCGATTCTACGCCCCGAACCTTTCTCCCCAAGTACCCCACTCCAGGCAGGCGGAATACGTACGTGTGCGTGTGTTCGATATAGAATAAAAAGAAAATAATCCGAAAAAGAGGGGTGCAACACGAGGACTTCCCAGGAGGTCACCCATCCTAGTACTACTCTCGCCCAAGCACGCTTAACTGCGGAGTTCTGATGGGATCCGGTGCATTAGTGCTGGTATGATCGCACCCGTCATGCCTTGCGCCCTTAATTTATTTAAGGCGTTCGTTTTCTTCCGGCCCGCACTTAAGGGAGTCGCAAAATTCGGATTCTACGCCCCGAACCTTTCTCCCCAAGTACCCCACTCCAGGCAGGCGGAATACGTACGTGTGCGTGTGTTCGAGATAGAATAAAAAAATAATCCGAAAAAGAGGGTGCAACACGAGGACTTCCCAGGAGGTCACCCATCCTAGTACTACTCCGCCCAAGCACGCTTAACTGCGGAGTTCTGATGGGATCCGGTGCATTAGTGCTGGTATGATCGCACCCGTCATGCCTTGCGCCCTTAATTTATTAAGGCGTTCGTTTTCTTCCGGCCCGCACTTAAGGGAGTCGCAAAATTCGGATTCTACGCCCCGAACCTTTCTCCCAAGTACCCCACTCCAGGCAGGCGGAATACGTACGTGTGGTGTGTTCGAGATAGAATAAAAAGAAAATAATCCGAAAAAGAGGGTGCAACACGAGGACTTCCCAGGAGGTCACCCATCCTAGTACTACTCTCGCCCAAGCACGCTTAACTGCGGAGTTCTGATGGGATCCGGTGCATTAGTGCTGGTATGATCGCACCCGTCATGCCTTGCGCCCTTAATTTATTAAGGCGTTCGTTTTCTTCCGGCCCACTTAAGGGAGTCGCAAAATTCGGATTCTACGCCCCGAACCTTTCTCCCCAAGTACCCCACCCAGGCAGGCGGAATACGTACGTGTGCGTGTGTTCGAGATAGAATAAAAAGAAAATAATCCGAAAAAGAGGGGTGCAACACGAGGACTTCCCAGGAGGTCACCCATCCTAGTACTACTCTCGCCCAAGCACGCTTAACTGCGGAGTTCTGATGGGATCCGGTGCATTAGTGCTGGTATGATCGCACCCGTCATGCCTTGCGCCCTTAATTTATTAAGGCGTTCGTTTTCTTCCGGCCCGCACTTAAGGGAGTCGCAAAATTCGGATTCTACGCCCCGAACCTTTCTCCCCAAGTACCCCACTCCAGGCAGGCGGAATACGTACGTGTGCGTGTGTTCGAGATAGAATAAAAAGAAAATAATCCGAAAAAGAGGGGTGCAACACGAGGACTTCCCAGGAGGTCACCCATCCTAGTACTACTCTCGCCCAAGCACGCTTAACTGCGGAGTTCTGATGGGATCCGGTGCATTAGTGCTGGTATGATCGCACCCGTCATGCCTTGCGCCCTTAATTTATTTAAGGCGTTCGTTTTCTTCGGCCCGCACTTAAGGAGTCGCAAAATTCGGATTCTACGCCCCGAACCTTTCTCCCCAAGTACCCCACTCCAGGCAGGCGGAATACGTACGTGTGCGTGTGTTCGAGATAGAATAAAAGAAAATAATCCGAAAAATAGGGGTGCAACACGAGGACTTCCCAGGAGGTCACCCATCCTAGTACTACTCTCGCCCAAGCACGCTTAACTGCGGAGTTCTGATGGGATCCGGTGCATTAGTGCTGGTATGATCGCACCCGTCATGCCTTGCGCCCTTAATTTATTAAGGCGTTCGTTTTCTTCCGGCCCGCACTTAAGGGAGTCGCAAAATTCGGATTCTACGCCCCGAACCTTTCTCCCCAAGTACCCCACTCCAGGCAGGCGGAATACGTACGTGTGCGTGTGTTCGAGATAGAATAAAAGAAAATAATCCGAAAAAGAGGGTGCAACACGAGGACTTCCCAGGAGGTCACCCATCCTAGTACTACTCTCGCCCAAGCACGCTTAACTGCGGAGTTCTGATGGGATCCGGTGCATTAGTGCTGGTATGATCGCACCCGTCATGCCTTGCGCCCTTAATTTATTAAGGCGTTCGTTTTCTTCCGGCCCGCACTTAAGGGAGTCGCAAAATTCGGATTCTACGCCCCGAACCTTTCTCCCCAAGTACCCCACTCCAGGCAGGCGGAATACGTACGTGTGTGTTCGAGATAGAATAAAAAGAAAATAATCCGAAAAAAGAGGGGTGCAACACGAGGACTTCCCAGGAGGTCACCCATCCTAGTACTACTCTCGCCCAAGCACGCTTAACTGCGGAGTTCTGATGGGATCCGGTGCATTAGTGCTGGTATGATCGCACCCGTCATGCCTTGCGCCCTTAATTTATTAAGGCGTTCGTTTTCTTCCGGCCCGCACTAAAGGGAGTCGCAAAATTCGGATTCTACGCCCCGAACCTTTCTCCCCAAGTACCCCACTCCAGGCAGGCGGAATACGTACGTGTGCGTGTGTTCGAGATAGAATAAAAAGAAAATAATCCGAAAAAGAGGGTGCAACACGAGGACTTCCCAGGAGGTCACCCATCCTAGTACTACTCTCGCCCAAGCACGCTTAACTGCGGAGTTCTGATGGGATCCGGTGCATTAGTGCTGGTATGATCGCACCCGTCATGCCTTGCGCCCTTAATTTATTAAGGCGTTCGTTTTCTTCCGGCCCGCACTTAAGGGAGTCGCAAAATTCGGATTCTACGCCCCGAACCTTTCTCCCCAAGTACCCCACTCCAGGCAGGCGGAATACGTACGTGTGCGTGTGTTCGAGATAGAATAAAAAGAAAATAATCCGAAAAAGGGGTGCAACACGAGGACTTCCCAGAGGTCACCCATCCTAGTACTACTCTCGCCCAAGCACGCTTAACTGCGGAGTTCTGATGGGATCCGGTGCATTAGTGCTGGTATGATCGCACCCGTCATGCCTTGCGCCCTTAATTTATTAAGGCGTTCGTTTTCTTCCGGCCCGCACTTAAGGGAGTCGCAAAATTCCGATTCTACGCCCCGAACCTTTCTCCCCAAGTACCCCACTCCAGGCAGGCGGAATACGTACGTGTGCGTGTGTTCGAGATAGAATAAAAAGAAAATAATCCGAAAAAGGGGTGCAACACGAGGACTTCCCAGGAGGTCACCCATCCTAGTACTACTCTCGCCCAAGCACGCTTAACTGCGGAGTTCTGATGGGATCCGGTGCATTAGTGCTGGTATGATCGCACCCGTCATGCCTTGCGCCCTTAATTTTTAAGGCGTTCGTTTTCTTCCGGCCCCACTAAGGGAGTCGCAAAATTCGATTCTACGCCCGAACCTTTCTCCCCAAGTACCCCACTCCAGGCAGGCGGAATACGTACGTGTGTGTGTTCGAGATAGAATAAAAAGAAAATAATCCGAAAAAGGGGGTGCAACACGAGGACTTCCCAGGAGGTCACCCATCCTAGTACTACTCTCGCCCAAGCACGCTTAACTGCGGAGTTCTGATGGGATCCGGTGCATTAGTGCTGGTATGATCGCACCCGTCATGCCTTGCGCCCTTAATTTATTAAGGCGTTCGTTTTCTTCCGGCCCGCACTAAGGGAGTCGCAAAATTCGGATTCTACGCCCCGAACCTTTCTCCCCAAGTACCCCACTCCAGGCAGGCGGAATACGTACGTGTGCGTGTGTTCGAGATAGAATAAAAAGAAAATAATCCGAAAAAAGGGGTGCAACACGAGGACTTCCCAGGAGGTCACCCATCCTAGTACTACTCTCGCCCAAGCACGCTTAACTGCGGAGTTCTGATGGGATCCGGTGCATTAGTGCTGGTATGATCGCACCCGTCATGCCTTGCGCCCTTAATTTATTAAAGGCGTTCGTTTTCTTCCGGCCCGCACTAAGGGAGTCGCAAAATTCGGATTCTACGCCCCGAACCTTTCTCCCCAAGTACCCCACTCCAGGCAGGCGGAATACGTACGTGTGCGTGTGTTCGAGATAGAATAAAAAGAAAATAATCCGAAAAAGAGGGATGCAACACGAGGACTTCCCAGGAGGTCACCCATCCTAGTACTACTCTCGCCCAAGCACGCTTAACTGCGGAGTTCTGATGGGATCCGGTGCATTAGTGCTGGTATGATCGCACCCGTCATGCCTTGCGCCCTTAATTTATTAAGGCGTTCGTTTTCTTCCGGCCCGCACTAAAGGGAGTCGCAAAATTTGGATTCTACGCCCCGAACCTTTCTCCCCAAGTACCCCACTCCAGGCAGGCGGAATACGTACGTGTGCGTGTGTTCGAGATAGAATAAAAAGAAAATAATCCGAAAAAGAGGGTGCAACACGAGGACTTCCCAGGAGGTCACCCATCCTAGTACTACTCTCGCCCAAGCACGCTTAACTGCGAGTTCTGATGGGATCCGGTGCATTAGTGCTGGTATGATCGCACCCGTCATGCCTTGCGCCCTTAATTTATTTAAGGCGTTCGTTTTCTTCCGGCCCGCACTAAGGGAGTCGCAAAATTCGGATTCTACGCCCGAACCTTTCTCCCCAAGTACCCCACTCCAGGCAGGCGGAATACGTACGTGTGCGTGTGTTCGAGATAGAATAAAAAGAAATAATCCGAAAAAGAGGGGTGCAACACGAGGACTTCCCAGGAGGTCACCCATCCTAGTACTACTCTCGCCCAAGCACGCTTAACTGCGGAGTTCTGATGGGATCCGGTGCATTAGTGCTGGTATGATCGCACCCGTCATGCCTTGCGCCCTTAATTTATTAAGGCGTTCGTTTCTTCCGGCCCGCACTAAGGGAGTCGCAAAATTCGGATTCTACGCCCCGAACCTTTCTCCCAAGTACCCCACTCCAGGCAGGCGGAATACGTACGTGTGCGTGTGTTCGAGATAGAATAAAAGAAAATAATCCGAAAAAAGGGGTGCAACACGAGGACTTCCCAGGTCACCCATCCTAGTACTACTCTCGCCCAAGCACGCTTAACTGCGGAGTTCTGATGGGATCCGGTGCATTAGTGCTGGTATGATCGCACCCGTCATGCCTTGCGCCCTTAATTTATTTAAGGCGTTCGTTTTCTTCCCCGCACTAAGGGAGTCGCAAAATTCGGATTCTACGCCCCGAACCTTTCTCCCCAAGTACCCCACTCCAGGCAGGCGGAATACGTACGTGTGTTCGAGATAGAATAAAAAAAATAATCCGAAAAAATAGGGTGCAACACGAGGACTTCCCAGGAGGTCACCCATCCTAGTACTACTCTCGCCCAAGCACGCTTAACTGCGGAGTTCTGATGGGATCCGGTGCATTAGTGCTGGTATGATCGCACCCGTCATGCCTTGCGCCCTTAATTTATTAAGGCGTTCGTTTTCTTCCGGCCCGCACTTAAGGGAGTCGCAAAATTCGGATTCTACGCCCCGAACCTTTCTCCCCAAGTACCCCACTCCAGGCAGGCGGAATACGTACGTGTGCGTGTTCGAGATAGAATAAAAAAAAATAATCCGAAAAATAGGGGTGCAACACGAGGACTTCCCAGGAGGTCACCCATCCTAGTACTACTCTCGCCCAAGCACGCTTAACTGCGAAGTTCTGATGGGATCCGGTGCATTAGTGCTGGTATGATCGCACCCGTCATGCCTTGCGCCCTTAATTTATTTAAGGCGTTCGTTTTCTTCCGGCCCCACTTAAGGGAGTCGAAAATTCGATTCTACGCCCCGAACCTTTCTCCCCAAGTACCCCACTCCAGGCAGGCGGAATACGTACGTGTGCGTGTGTTCGAGATAGAATAAAAAGAAAATAATCCGAAAAAGAGGGTGCAACACGAGGACTTCCCAGGAGGTCACCCATCCTAGTACTACTCTCGCCCAAGCACGCTTAACTGCGGAGTTCTGATGGGATCCGGTGCATTAGTGCTGGTATGATCGCACCCGTCATGCCTTGCGCCCTTAATTTATTTAAGGCGTTCGTTTTCTTCGGCCAGCACTTAAGGCGCAAAATTCGGATTCTACGCCCGAACCTTTCTCCCCAAGTACCCCACTCCAGGCAGGCGGAATACGTACGTGCGTGTGTTCGATAGAATAAAAAGAAAATAATCCGAAAAAGAGGGTGCAACACGAGGACTTCCCAGGAGGTCACCCATCCTAGTACTACTCTCGCCCAAGCACGCTTAACTGCGGAGTTCTGATGGGATCCGGTGCATTAGTGCTGGTATGATCGCACCCGTCATGCCTTGCGCCCTTAATTTATTAAGGCGTTCGTTTTCTTCCGCCCGCACTTAAGGGAGTCGCAAATTCGGATTCTACGCCCCGAACCTTTCTCCCCAAGTACCCCACTCCAGGCAGGCGGAATACGTACGTGTGCGTGTGTTCGAGATAGAATAAAAAGAAAATAATCCGAAAAAAGGGGTGCAACACGAGGACTTCCCAGGAGGTCACCCATCCTAGTACTACTCTCGCCCAAGCACGCTTAACTGCGGAGTTCTGATGGGATCCGGTGCATTAGTGCTGGTATGATCGCACCCGTCATGCCTTGCGCCCTTAATTTATTAAGGCGTTCGTTTTCTTCCGGCCCGCACTAAGGGAGTCGCAAAATTCGGATTCTACGCCCCGAACCTTTCTCCCCAAGTACCCCACTCCAGGCGGCGGAATACGTACGTGTGCGTGTGTTCGAGATAGAATAAAAAGAAAATAATCCGAAAAAGGGGTGCAACACGAGGACTTCCCAGGAGGTCACCCATCCTAGTACTACTCTCGCCCAAGCACGCTTAACTGCGGAGTTCTGATGGGATCCGGTGCATTAGTGCTGGTATGATCGCACCCGTCATGCCTTGCGCCCTTAATTTATTTAAGGCGTTCGTTTTCTTCCGGCCCGCACTTAAGGGAGTCGCAAAATTCGGATTCTACCCCGAACCTTTCTCCCCAAGTACCCCACTCCAGGCAGGCGGAATACGTACGTGTGTGTGTTCGAGATAGAATAAAAGAAAATAATCCGAAAAATAGGGGTGCAACACGAGGACTTCCCAGGAGGTCACCCATCCTAGTACTACTCTCGCCCAAGCACGCTTAACTGCGGAGTTCTGATGGGATCCGGTGCATTAGTGCTGGTATGATCGCACCCGTCATGCCTTGCGCCCTTAATTTATTAAGGCGTTCGTTTTCTTCCGGCCCGCACTAAGGGAGTCGCAAAATTCGGATTCTACGCCCCGAACCTTTCTCCCCAAGTACCCACTCCAGGCAGGCGGAATACGTACGTGTGCGTGTGTTCGAGATAGAATAAAAGAAAATAATCCGAAAAAGGGGTGCAACACGAGGACTTCCCAGGAGGTCACCCATCCTAGTACTACTCTCGCCCAAGCACGCTTAACTGCGGAGTTCTGATGGGATCCGGTGCATTAGTGCTGGTATGATCGCACCCGTCATGCCTTGCGCCCTTAATTTATTAAGGCGTTCGTTTTCTTCCGGCCCGCACTAAGGGAGTCGCAAAATTCGGATTCTACGCCCCGAACCTTTCTCCCAAGTACCCCACTCCAGGCAGGCGGAATACGTACGTGTGCGTGTGTTCGAGATAGAATAAAAGAAAATAATCCGAAAAAGAGGGGTGCAACACGAGGACTTCCCAGGAGGTCACCCATCCTAGTACTACTCTCGCCCAAGCACGCTTAACTGCGGAGTTCTGATGGGATCCGGTGCATTAGTGCTGGTATGATCGCACCCGTCATGCCTTGCGCCCTTAATTTATTAAGGCGTTCGTTTTCTTCCGGCCCGCACTAAGGGAGTCGCAAAATTCGGATTCTACGCCCCGAACCTTTCTCCCCAAGTACCCCACTCCAGGCAGGCGGAATACGTACGTGTGCGTGTGTTCGAGATAGAATAAAAAGAAAATAATCCGAAAAAGAGGGGTGCAACACGAGGACTTCCCAGGAGGTCACCCATCCTAGTACTACTCTCGCCCAAGCACGCTTAACTGCGGAGTTCTGATGGGATCCGGTGCATTAGTGCTGGTATGATCGCACCCGTCATGCCTTGCGCCCTTAATTTATTAAAGGCGTTCGTTTTCTTCCGGCCCGCACTTAAGGGAGTCGCAAAATTCGGATTCTACGCCCGAACCTTTCTCCCCAAGTACCCCACTCCAGGCAGGCGGAATACGTACGTGTGCGTGTTCGAGATAGAATAAAAAGAAAATAATCCGAAAAATAGGGGGTGCAACACGAGGACTTCCCAGGAGGTCACCCATCCTAGTACTCTCCGCCCAAGCACGCTTAACTGCGGAGTTCTGATGGGATCCGGTGCATTAGTGCTGGTATGATCGCACCCGTCATGCCTTGCGCCCTTAATTTATTAAGGCGTTCGTTTTCTTCCGCCCGCACTAAGGGAGTCGCAAAATTCGGATTCTACGCCCGAACCTTTCTCCCCAAGTACCCCACTCCAGGCAGGCGGAATACGTACGTGTGCGTGTGTTCGAGATAGAATAAAAAGAAATAATCCGAAAAAGGGTGCAACACGAGGACTTCCCAGGAGGTCACCCATCCTAGTACTACTCTCGCCCAAGCACGCTTAACTGCGGAGTTCTGATGGGATCCGGTGCATTAGTGCTGGTATGATCGCACCCGTCATGCCTTGCGCCCTTAATTTATTAAGGCGTTCGTTTTCTTCCGGCCCGCACTTAAGGGAGTCGCAAAATTCGGATTCTACGCCCCGAACCTTTCTCCCAAGTACCCCACTCCAGGCAGGCGGAATACGTACGTGCGTGTGTTCGAGATAGAATAAAAGAAAATAATCCGAAAAAGAGGGGTGCAACACGAGGACTTCCCAGGAGGTCACCCATCCTAGTACTACTCTCGCCCAAGCACGCTTAACTGCGGAGTTCTGATGGGATCCGGTGCATTAGTGCTGGTATGATCGCACCCGTCATGCCTTGCGCCTTAATTTATTAAGGCGTTCGTTTTCTTCCGGCCCGCACTAAGGGAGTCGCAAAATTCGGATTCTACGCCCGAACCTTTCTCCCCAAGTACCCCACTCCAGGCAGGCGAATACGTACGTGTGCGTGTGTTCGAGATAGAATAAAAAGAAAATAATCCGAAAAAAGGGGTGCAACACGAGGACTTCCCAGGAGGTCACCCATCCTAGTACTACTCTCGCCCAAGCACGCTTAACTGCGGAGTTCTGATGGGATCCGGTGCATTAGTGCTGGTATGATCGCACCCGTCATGCCTTGCGCCCTTAATTTATTAAGGCGTTCGTTTTCTTCCGGCCCGCACTAAGGGAGTCGCAAAATTCGGATTCTACGCCCGAACCTTTCTCCCCAAGTACCCCACTCCAGGCAGGCGGAATACGTACGTGTGCGTGTGTTCGAGATAGAATAAAGAAAATAATCCGAAAAAGAGGGGTGCAACACGAGGACTTCCCAGGAGGTCACCCATCCTAGTACTACTCTCGCCCAAGCACGCTTAACTGCGGAGTTCTGATGGGATCCGGTGCATTAGTGCTGGTATGATCGCACCCGTCATGCCTTGCGCCCTTAATTTATTAAGGCGTTCGTTTTCTTCCGGCCCACTTAAAGGGAGTCGCAAATTCGGATTCTACGCCCCGAACCTTTCTCCCCAAGTACCCCACTCCAGGCGGAATACGTACGTGTGCGTGTGTTCGAGATAGAATAAAAAGAAAATAATCCGAAAAAAGGGTGCAACACGAGGACTTCCCAGGAGGTCACCCATCCTAGTACTACTCTCGCCCAAGCACGCTTAACTGCGGAGTTCTGATGGGATCCGGTGCATTAGTGCTGGTATGATCGCACCCGTCATGCCTTGCGCCCTTAATTTATTAAGGCGTTCGTTTTCTTCCGGCCCGCACTAAGGGAGTCGCAAAATTCGGATTCTACGCCCGAACCTTTCTCCCCAAGTACCCCACTCCAGGCAGGCGGAATACGTACGTGTGTGTGTTCGAGATAGAATAAAAAGAAAATAATCCGAAAAAGGGGTGCAACACGAGGACTTCCCAGAGGTCACCCATCCTAGTACTACTCTCGCCCAAGCACGCTTAACTGCGGAGTTCTGATGGGATCCGGTGCATTAGTGCTGGTATGATCGCACCCGTCATGCCTTGCGCCCTTAATTTATTAAGGCGTTCGTTTTCTTCCGGCCCGCACTAAGGGAGTCGCAAAATTCGATTCTACGCCCCGAACCTTTCTCCCCAAGTACCCCACTCCAGGCAGGCGGAATACGTACGTGTGTGTTCGAGATAGAATAAAAAGAAAATAATCCGAAAAAAGGGTGCAACACGAGGACTTCCCAGGAGGTCACCCATCCTAGTACTACTCTCGCCCAAGCACGCTTAACTGCGGAGTTCTGATGGGATCCGGTGCATTAGTGCTGGTATGATCGCACCCGTCATGCCTTGCGCCCTTAATTTATTAAGGCGTTCGTTTTCTTCGGCCCGCACTAAGGGAGTCGCAAAATTCGGATTCTACGCCCCGAACCTTTCTCCCCAAGTACCCCACTCCAGGCAGGCGGAATACGTACGTGTGCGTGTGTTCGAGATAGAATAAAAAGAAATAATCCGAAAAAGAGGGGTGCAACACGAGGACTTCCCAGGAGGTCACCCATCCTAGTACTACTCTCGCCCAAGCACGCTTAACTGCGGAGTTCTGATGGGATCCGGTGCATTAGTGCTGGTATGATCGCACCCGTCATGCCTTGCGCCCTTAATTTATTAAGGCGTTCGTTTTCTTCGGCCCGCACTTAAGGAGTCGCAAAATTCGGATTCTACGCCCGAACCTTTCTCCCCAAGTACCCCACTCCAGGCAGGCGGAATACGTACGTGTGCGTGTTTCGAGATAGAATAAAAAGAAATAATCCGAAAAATAGGGGTGCAACACGAGGACTTCCAGGAGGTCACCCATCCTAGTACTACTCTCCCCAAGCACGCTTAACTGCGGAGTTCTGATGGGATCCGGTGCATTAGTGCTGGTATGATCGCACCCGTCATGCCTTGCGCCCTTAATTTATTAAGGCGTTCGTTTTCTTCCGGCCCGCACTAAGGGAGTCGCAAAATTCGGATTCTACGCCCCGAACCTTTCTCCCCAAGTACCCCACTCCAGGCAGGCGGAATACGTACGTGTGTGTTCGAGATAGAATAAAAAGAAAATAATCCGAAAAAGAGGGGCAACACGAGGACTTCCCAGGAGGTCACCCATCCTAGTACTACTCTCGCCCAAGCACGCTTAACTGCGAGTTCTGATGGGATCCGGTGCATTAGTGCTGGTATGATCGCACCCGTCATGCCTTGCGCCCTTAATTTATTAAGGCGTTCGTTTTCTTCCGGCCCGCACTTAAGGGAGTCGCAAAATTCGGATTCTACGCCCGAACCTTTCTCCCCAAGTACCCCACTCCAGGCAGGCGGAATACGTACGTGTGCGTGTGTTCGAGATAGAATAAAAAGAAAATAATCCGAAAAAGAGGGTGCAACACGAGGACTTCCCAGGAGGTCACCCATCCTAGTACTACTCTCGCCCAAGCACGCTTAACTGCGGAGTTCTGATGGGATCCGGTGCATTAGTGCTGGTATGATCGCACCCGTCATGCCTTGCGCCCTTAATTTATTAAGGCGTTCGTTTTCTTCCGGCCCGCACTAAGGGAGTCGCAAAATTCGGATTCTACGCCCGAACCTTTCTCCCCAAGTACCCCACTCCAGGCAGGCGGAATACGTACGTGTGCGTGTGTTCGAGATAGAATAAAAAGAAAATAATCCGAAAAAGAGGGGTGCAACACGAGGACTTCCCAGGAGGTCACCCATCCTAGTACTACTCTCGCCCAAGCACGCTTAACTGCGGAGTTCTGATGGGATCCGGTGCATTAGTGCTGGTATGATCGCACCCGTCATGCCTTGCGCCCTTAATTTATTAAGGCGTTCGTTTTCTTCCGGCCCGCACTAAGGGAGTCGCAAAATTCGGATTCTACGCCCCGAACCTTTCTCCCCAAGTACCCCACTCCAGGCAGGCGGAATACGTACGTGTGCGTGTGTTCGAGATAGAATAAAAAAAATAATCCGAAAAAGAGGGGTGCAACACGAGGACTTCCCAGGAGGTCACCCATCCTAGTACTACTCTCGCCCAAGCACGCTTAACTGCGGAGTTCTGATGGGATCCGGTGCATTAGTGCTGGTATGATCGCACCGTCATGCCTTGCGCCCTTAATTTATTTAAGGCGTTCGTTTTCTTCCGGCCCGCACTTAAGGGAGTCGCAAAATATTCTACGCCCGAACCTTTCTCCCCAAGTACCCCACTCCAGGCAGGCGGAATACGTACGTGTGTGTGTTCGATATAGAATAAAAGAAAATAATCCGAAAAATAGGGGTGCAACACGAGGACTTCCCAGGAGGTCACCCATCCTAGTACTACTCTCGCCCAAGCACGCTTAACTGCGGAGTTCTGATGGGATCCGGTGCATTAGTGCTGGTATGATCGCACCCGTCATGCCTTGCGCCCTTAATTTATTAAGGCGTTCGTTTTCTTCCGGCCCGCACTTAAGGGAGTCGCAAAATTCGGATTCTACGCCCCGAACCTTTCTCCCCAAGTACCCCACTCCAGGCAGGCGGAATACGTACGTGTGCGTGTGTTCGAGATAGAATAAAAGAAAATAATCCGAAAAAGGGTGCAACACGAGGACTTCCCAGGAGGTCACCCATCCTAGTACTACTCTCGCCCAAGCACGCTTAACTGCGGAGTTCTGATGGGATCCGGTGCATTAGTGCTGGTATGATCGCACCCGTCATGCCTTGCGCCCTTAATTTATTAAGGCGTTCGTTTTCTTCGGCCCGCACTTAAGGGAGTCGCAAAATTCGGATTCTACGCCCCGAACCTTTCTCCCCAAGTACCCCACTCCAGGCAGGCGGAATACGTACGTGTGCGTGTGTTCGAGATAGAATAAAAAGAAAATAATCCGAAAAAGGGGTGCAACACGAGGACTTCCCAGGAGGTCACCCATCCTAGTACTACTCTCGCCCAAGCACGCTTAACTGCGGAGTTCTGATGGGATCCGGTGCATTAGTGCTGGTATGATCGCACCCGTCATGCCTTGCGCCCTTAATTTATTAAGGCGTTCGTTTTCTTCCGGCCCGCACTAAGGGAGTCGCAAAATTCGGATTCTACGCCCCGAACCTTTCTCCCCAAGTACCCCACTCCAGGCAGGCGGAATACGTACGTGTGCGTGTGTTCGAGATAGAATAAAAAGAAAATAATCCGAAAAAGAGGGGTGCAACACGAGGACTTCCCAGGAGGTCACCCATCCTAGTACTACTCTCGCCCAAGCACGCTTAACTGCGGAGTTCTGATGGGATCCGGTGCATTAGTGCTGGTATGATCGCACCCGTCATGCCTTGCGCCCTTAATTTATTTAAGGCGTTCGTTTTCTTCCGGCCCGCACTAAGGGAGTCGCAAAATTCGGATTCTACGCCCCGAACCTTTCTCCCCAAGTACCCCACTCCAGGCATGCGGAATACGTACGTGTGCGTGTTCGAGATAGAATAAAAAGAAAATAATCCGAAAAATAAGGGTGCAACACGAGGACTTCCCAGGAGGTCACCCATCCTAGTACTACTCTCGCCCAAGCACGCTTAACTGCGGAGTTCTGATGGGATCCGGTGCATTAGTGCTGGTATGATCGCACCCGTCATGCCTTGCGCCCTTAATTTATTAAGGCGTTCGTTTTCTTCCGGCCCGCACTAAGGGAGTCGCAAAATTCGGATTCTACGCCCCGAACCTTTCTCCCCAAGTACCCCACTCCAGGCAGGCGGAATACGTACGTGTGCGTGTGTTCGAGATAGAATAAAAAGAAAATAATCCGAAAAAGAGGGTGCAACACGAGGACTTCCCAGGAGGTCACCCATCCTAGTACTACTCTCGCCCAAGCACGCTTAACTGCGGAGTTCTGATGGGATCCGGTGCATTAGTGCTGGTATGATCGCACCCGTCATGCCTTGCGCCCTTAATTTATTAAGGCGTTCGTTTTCTTCGGCCCACACTAAGGGAGTCGCAAAATTCGGATTCTACGCCCGAACCTTTCTCCCCAAGTACCCCACTCCAGGCAGGCGGAATACGTACGTGTGTGTGTTCGAGATAGAATAAAAAGAAAATAATCCGAAAAAGAGGGTGCAACACGAGGACTTCCCAGGAGGTCACCCATCCTAGTACTACTCTCACCCAAGCACGCTTAACTGCGGAGTTCTGATGGGATCCGGTGCATTAGTGCTGGTATGATCGCACCCGTCATGCCTTGCGCCCTTAATTTATTAAAGGCGTTCGTTTTCTTCCGGCCCGCACTAAGGGAGTCGCAAAATTCGGATTCTACGCCCCGAACCTTTCTCCCCAAGTACCCCACTCCAGGCAGGCGGAATACGTACGTGTGCGTGTGTTCGAGATAGAATAAAAAAAATAATCCGAAAAAGAGGGGTGCAACACGAGGACTTCCCAGGAGGTCACCCATCCTAGTACTACTCTCGCCCAAGCACGCTTAACTGCGGAGTTCTGATGGGATCCGGTGCATTAGTGCTGGTATGATCGCACCCGTCATGCCTTGTGCCCTTAATTTATTAAGGCGTTCGTTTTCTTCGGCCCCACTTAAGGGAGTCGCAAAATTCATATCTACGCCCCGAACCTTTCTCCCCAAGTACCCCACTCCAGGCAGGCGGAATACGTACGTGTGTGTTCGATATAGAATAAAAAGAAAATAATCCGAAAAATAGGGGTGCAACACGAGGACTTCCCAGGAGGTCACCCATCCTAGTACTACTCTCGCCCAAGCACGCTTAACTGCGGAGTTCTGATGGGATCCGGTGCATTAGTGCTGGTATGATCGCACCCGTCATGCCTTGCGCCCTTAATTTATTAAGGCGTTCGTTTTCTTCCGGCCCGCACTAAGGGAGTCGCAAAATTCGGATTCTACGCCCCGAACCTTTCTCCCCAAGTACCCCACTCCAGGCAGGCGGAATACGTACGTGTGCGTGTGTTCGAGATAGAATAAAAGAAAATAATCCGAAAAAGAGGGGTGCAACACGAGGACTTCCCAGGAGGTCACCCATCCTAGTACTACTCTCGCCCAAGCACGCTTAACTGCGGAGTTCTGATGGGATCCGGTGCATTAGTGCTGGTATGATCGCACCCGTCATGCCTTGCGCCCTTAATTTATTAAGGCGTTCGTTTTCTTCCGGCCCGCACTTAAGGGAGTCGCAAAATTCGGATTCTACGCCCCGAACCTTTCTCCCCAAGTACCCCACTCCAGGCAGGCGGAATACGTACGTGTGCGTGTGTTCGAGATAGAATAAAAAGAAAATAATCCGAAAAAAGGGGTGCAACACGAGGACTTCCCAGGAGGTCACCCATCCTAGTACTACTCTCGCCCAAGCACGCTTAACTGCGGAGTTCTGATGGGATCCGGTGCATTAGTGCTGGTATGATCGCACCCGTCATGCCTTGCGCCCTTAATTTATTAAGGCGTTCGTTTTCTTCCGGCCCGCACTAAAGGGAGTCGCAAAATTCGGATTCTACGCCCCGAACCTTTCTCCCCAAGTACCCCACTCCAGGCAGGCGGAATACGTACGTGTGCGTGTGTTCGAGATAGAATAAAAAGAAAATAATCCGAAAAAGAGGGGTGCAACACGAGGACTTCCCAGGAGGTCACCCATCCTAGTACTACTCTCGCCCAAGCACGCTTAACTGCGGAGTTCTGATGGGATCCGGTGCATTAGTGCTGGTATGATCGCACCCGTCATGCCTTGCCCTTAATTTATTTAAGGCGTTCGTTTTCTTCCGGCCCGCACTTAAGGGAGTCGCAAAATTCGGATTCTACGCCCGAACCTTTCTCCCCAAGTACCCCACTCCAGGCAGGCGGAATACGTACGTGTGCGTGTGTTCGAGATAGAATAAAAAAAATAATCCGAAAAAGAGGGTGCAACACGAGGACTTCCCAGGAGGTCACCCATCCTAGTACTACTCTCGCCCAAGCACGCTTAACTGCGGAGTTCTGATGGGATCCGGTGCATTAGTGCTGGTATGATCGCACCCGTCATGCCTTGCGCCCTTAATTTATTAAGGCGTTTTTTCTTCCGGCCCGCACTTAAGGGAGTCGCAAAATTCGGATTCTACGCCCCGAACCTTTCTCCCCAAGTACCCCACTCCAGGCAGGCGGAATACGTACGTGTGCGTGTGTTCGAGATAGAATAAAAAGAAAATAATCCGAAAAAGAGGTGCAACACGAGGACTTCCCAGGAGGTCACCCATCCTAGTACTACTCTCGCCCAAGCACGCTTAACTGCGGAGTTCTGATGGGATCCGGTGCATTAGTGCTGGTATGATCGCACCCGTCATGCCTTGCGCCCTTAATTTATTAAGGCGTTCGTTTTCTTCCGGCCCGCACTTAAGGGAGTCGCAAAATTCGGATTCTACGCCCGAACCTTTCTCCCCAAGTACCCCACTCCAGGCAGCGGAATACGTACGTGTGTGTGTTCGAGATAGAATAAAAAGAAAATAATCCGAAAAAGAGGGGTGCAACACGAGGACTTCCCAGGAGGTCACCCATCCTAGTACTACTCTCGCCCAAGCACGCTTAACTGCGGAGTTCTGATGGGATCCGGTGCATTAGTGCTGGTATGATCGCACCCGTCATGCCTTGCGCCCTTAATTTATTAAGGCGTTCGTTTTCTTCCGGCCCGCACTAAGGGAGTCGCAAAATTCGGATTCTACGCCCCGAACCTTTCTCCCCAAGTACCCCACTCCAGGCAGGCGGAATACGTACGTGTGCGTGTGTTCGAGATAGAATAAAAAGAAAATAATCCGAAAAAGGGTGCAACACGAGGACTTCCCAGGAGGTCACCCATCCTAGTACTACTCTCGCCCAAGCACGCTTAACTGCGGAGTTCTGATGGGATCCGGTGCATTAGTGCTGGTATGATCGCACCCGTCATGCCTTGCGCCCTTAATTTATTAAGGCGTTCGTTTTCTTCCGGCCCGCACTAAGGGAGTCGCAAAATTCGGATTCTACGCCCCGAACCTTTCTCCCCAAGTACCCCACTCCAGGCAGGCGGAATACGTACGTGTGCGTGTGTTCGAGATAGAATAAAAAGAAAATAATCCGAAAAAGAGGGTGCAACACGAGGACTTCCCAGGAGGTCACCCATCCTAGTACTACTCTCGCCCAAGCACGCTTAACTGCGGAGTTCTGATGGGATCCGGTGCATTAGTGCTGGTATGATCGCACCCGTCATGCCTTGCGCCCTTAATTTATTAAGGCGTTCGTTTTCTTCCGGCCCGCACTAAGGGAGTCGCAAAATTCGGATTCTACGCCCCGAACCTTTCTCCCCAAGTACCCCACTCCAGGCAGGCGGAATACGTACGTGTGCGTGTGTTCGAGATAGAATAAAAAGAAAATAATCCGAAAAAGGGTGCAACACGAGGACTTCCCAGGAGGTCACCCATCCTAGTACTACTCTCGCCCAAGCACGCTTAACTGCGGAGTTCTGATGGGATCCGGTGCATTAGTGCTGGTATGATCGCACCCGTCATGCCTTGCGCCCTTAATTTATTAAGGCGTTCGTTTTCTTCCGGCCCGCACTAAGGGTCGCAAAATTCGGATTCTACGCCCCGAACCTTTCTCCCCAAGTACCCCACTCCAGGCAGGCGGAATACGTACGTGTGTGTGTTCGAGATAGAATAAAAAGAAAATAATCCGAAAAAGGGGTGCAACACGAGGACTTCCCAGGAGGTCACCCATCCTAGTACTACTCTCGCCCAAGCACGCTTAACTGCGGAGTTCTGATGGGATCCGGTGCATTAGTGCTGGTATGATCGCACCCGTCATGCCTTGCGCCCTTAATTTATTAAGGCGTTCGTTTTCTTCCGGCCCGCACTAAGGGAGTCGCAAAATTCGGATTCTACGCCCCGAACCTTTCTCCCCAAGTACCCCACTCCAGGCAGGCGGAATACGTACGTGTGCGTGTGTTCGAGATAGAATAAAAAGAAAATAATCCGAAAAAGAGGGTGCAACACGAGGACTTCCCAGGAGGTCACCCATCCTAGTACTACTCTCGCCCAAGCACGCTTAACTGCGGAGTTCTGATGGGATCCGGTGCATTAGTGCTGGTATGATCGCACCCGTCATGCCTTGCGCCCTTAATTTATTTAAGGCGTTCGTTTTCTTCCGGCCCGCACTAAGGGAGTCGCAAAATTCGGATTCTACGCCCCGAACCTTTCTCCCCAAGTACCCCACTCCAGGCAGGCGGAATACGTACGTGTGCGTGTGTTCGAGATAGAATAAAAAGAAAATAATCCGAAAAAGGGGTGCAACACGAGGACTTCCCAGGAGGTCACCCATCCTAGTACTACTCTCGCCCAAGCACGCTTAACTGCGGAGTTCTGATGGGATCCGGTGCATTAGTGCTGGTATGATCGCACCCGTCATGCCTTGCGCCCTTAATTTATTAAGGCGTTCGTTTTCTTCCGGCCCGCACTAAGGGAGTCGCAAAATTCGGATTCTACGCCCCGAACCTTTCTCCCCAAGTACCCCACTCCAGGCAGGCGGAATACGTACGTGTGCGTGTGTTCGAGATAGAATAAAAAGAAAATAATCCGAAAAAGAGGGGTGCAACACGAGGACTTCCCAGGAGGTCACCCATCCTAGTACTACTCTCGCCCAAGCACGCTTAACTGCGGAGTTCTGATGGGATCCGGTGCATTAGTGCTGGTATGATCGCACCCGTCATGCCTTGCGCCCTTAATTTATTAAGGCGTTCGTTTTCTTCCGGCCCGCACTTAAGGGAGTCGCAAAATTCGGATTCTACGCCCCGAACCTTTCTCCCCAAGTACCCCACTCCAGGCAGGCGGAATACGTACGTGTGCGTGTGTTCGAGATAGAATAAAAAGAAAATAATCCGAAAAAGAGGGTGCAACACGAGGACTTCCCAGGAGGTCACCCATCCTAGTACTACTCTCGCCCAAGCACGCTTAACTGCGGAGTTCTGATGGGATCCGGTGCATTAGTGCTGGTATGATCGCACCCGTCATGCCTTGCGCCCTTAATTTATTAAGGCGTTCGTTTTCTTCCGGCCCGCACTAAGGGAGTCGCAAAATTCGGATTCTACGCCCGAACCTTTCTCCCCAAGTACCCCACTCCAGGCAGGCGGAATACGTACGTGTGCGTGTGTTCGAGATAGAATAAAAAGAAAATAATCCGAAAAAGAGGGTGCAACACGAGGACTTCCCAGGAGGTCACCCATCCTAGTACTACTCTCGCCCAAGCACGCTTAACTGCGGAGTTCTGATGGGATCCGGTGCATTAGTGCTGGTATGATCGCACCCGTCATGCCTTGCGCCCTTAATTTATTAAGGCGTTCGTTTTCTTCCGGCCCGCACTAAGGGAGTCGCAAAATTCGGATTCTACGCCCCGAACCTTTCTCCCCAAGTACCCCACTCCAGGCAGGCGGAATACGTACGTGTGTGTGTTCGAGATAGAATAAAAAGAAAATAATCCGAAAAAGAGGGGTGCAACACGAGGACTTCCCAGGAGGTCACCCATCCTAGTACTACTCTCGCCCAAGCACGCTTAACTGCGGAGTTCTGATGGGATCCGGTGCATTAGTGCTGGTATGATCGCACCCGTCATGCCTTGCGCCCTTAATTTATTAAGGCGTTCGTTTTCTTCCGGCCCGCACTTAAGGGAGTCGCAAAATTCGGATTCTACGCCCCGAACCTTTCTCCCCAAGTACCCCACTCCAGGCAGGCGGAATACGTACGTGTGCGTGTGTTCGAGATAGAATAAAAGAAAATAATCCGAAAAAGGGGTGCAACACGAGGACTTCCCAGGAGGTCACCCATCCTAGTACTACTCTCGCCCAAGCACGCTTAACTGCGGAGTTCTGATGGGATCCGGTGCATTAGTGCTGGTATGATCGCACCCGTCATGCCTTGCGCCCTTAATTTATTAAGGCGTTCGTTTTCTTCCGGCCCGCACTAAGGGAGTCGCAAAATTCGGATTCTACGCCCCGAACCTTTCTCCCCAAGTACCCCACTCCAGGCAGGCGGAATACGTACGTGTGCGTGTGTTCGAGATAGAATAAAAAGAAAATAATCCGAAAAAGAGGGTGCAACACGAGGACTTCCCAGGAGGTCACCCATCCTAGTACTACTCTCGCCCAAGCACGCTTAACTGCGGAGTTCTGATGGGATCCGGTGCATTAGTGCTGGTATGATCGCACCCGTCATGCCTTGCGCCCTTAATTTATTAAGGCGTTCGTTTTCTTCCGGCCCGCACTAAGGGAGTCGCAAAATTCGGATTCTACGCCCCGAACCTTTCTCCCCAAGTACCCCACTCCAGGCAGGCGGAATACGTACGTGTGCGTGTGTTCGAGATAGAATAAAAAGAAAATAATCCGAAAAAGAGGGGTGCAACACGAGGACTTCCCAGGAGGTCACCCATCCTAGTACTACTCTCGCCCAAGCACGCTTAACTGCGGAGTTCTGATGGGATCCGGTGCATTAGTGCTGGTATGATCGCACCCGTCATGCCTTGCGCCCTTAATTTATTTAAGGCGTTCGTTTTCTTCCGGCCCGCACTTAAGGGAGTCGCAAAATTCGGATTCTACGCCCCGAACCTTTCTCCCCAAGTACCCCACTCCAGGCAGGCGGAATACGTACGTGTGCGTGTGTTCGAGATAGAATAAAAAAAATAATCCGAAAAAGGGGTGCAACACGAGGACTTCCCAGGAGGTCACCCATCCTAGTACTACTCTCGCCCAAGCACGCTTAACTGCGGAGTTCTGATGGGATCCGGTGCATTAGTGCTGGTATGATCGCACCCGTCATGCCTTGCGCCCTTAATTTATTAAGGCGTTCGTTTTCTTCCGGCCCGCACTAAGGGAGTCGCAAAATTCGGATTCTACGCCCCGAACCTTTCTCCCCAAGTACCCCACTCCAGGCAGGCGGAATACGTACGTGTGCGTGTGTTCGAGATAGAATAAAAAGAAAATAATCCGAAAAAGAGGGGTGCAACACGAGGACTTCCCAGGAGGTCACCCATCCTAGTACTACTCTCGCCCAAGCACGCTTAACTGCGGAGTTCTGATGGGATCCGGTGCATTAGTGCTGGTATGATCGCACCCGTCATGCCTTGCGCCCTTAATTTATTAAGGCGTTCGTTTTCTTCCGGCCCGCACTAAGGGAGTCGCAAAATTCGGATTCTACGCCCCGAACCTTTCTCCCCAAGTACCCCACTCCAGGCAGGCGGAATACGTACGTGTGCGTGTGTTCGAGATAGAATAAAAAGAAAATAATCCGAAAAAGAGGGTGCAACACGAGGACTTCCCAGGAGGTCACCCATCCTAGTACTACTCTCGCCCAAGCACGCTTAACTGCGGAGTTCTGATGGGATCCGGTGCATTAGTGCTGGTATGATCGCACCCGTCATGCCTTGCGCCCTTAATTTATTAAGGCGTTCGTTTTCTTCCGGCCCGCACTTAAGGGAGTCGCAAAATTCGGATTCTACGCCCCGAACCTTTCTCCCCAAGTACCCCACTCCAGGCAGGCGGAATACGTACGTGTGCGTGTGTTCGAGATAGAATAAAAGAAAATAATCCGAAAAAGGGGTGCAACACGAGGACTTCCCAGGAGGTCACCCATCCTAGTACTACTCTCGCCCAAGCACGCTTAACTGCGGAGTTCTGATGGGATCCGGTGCATTAGTGCTGGTATGATCGCACCCGTCATGCCTTGCGCCCTTAATTTATTAAGGCGTTCGTTTTCTTCCGGCCCGCACTAAGGGAGTCGCAAAATTCGGATTCTACGCCCCGAACCTTTCTCCCCAAGTACCCCACTCCAGGCAGGCGGAATACGTACGTGTGCGTGTGTTCGAGATAGAATAAAAAGAAAATAATCCGAAAAAGAGGGTGCAACACGAGGACTTCCCAGGAGGTCACCCATCCTAGTACTACTCTCGCCCAAGCACGCTTAACTGCGGAGTTCTGATGGGATCCGGTGCATTAGTGCTGGTATGATCGCACCCGTCATGCCTTGCGCCCTTAATTTATTTAAGGCGTTCGTTTTCTTCCGGCCCGCACTTAAGGGAGTCGCAAAATTCGGATTCTACGCCCCGAACCTTTCTCCCCAAGTACCCCACTCCAGGCAGGCGGAATACGTACGTGTGTGTGTTCGAGATAGAATAAAAAGAAAATAATCCGAAAAAGGGGTGCAACACGAGGACTTCCCAGGAGGTCACCCATCCTAGTACTACTCTCGCCCAAGCACGCTTAACTGCGGAGTTCTGATGGGATCCGGTGCATTAGTGCTGGTATGATCGCACCCGTCATGCCTTGCGCCCTTAATTTATTAAGGCGTTCGTTTTCTTCGGCCCGCACTTAAGGGAGTCGCAAAATTCGGATTCTACGCCCCGAACCTTTCTCCCCAAGTACCCCACTCCAGGCAGGCGGAATACGTACGTGTGCGTGTGTTCGAGATAGAATAAAAAGAAAATAATCCGAAAAAGAGGGTGCAACACGAGGACTTCCCAGGAGGTCACCCATCCTAGTACTACTCTCGCCCAAGCACGCTTAACTGCGGAGTTCTGATGGGATCCGGTGCATTAGTGCTGGTATGATCGCACCCGTCATGCCTTGCGCCCTTAATTTATTTAAGGCGTTCGTTTTCTTCCGGCCCACTTAAGGGAGTCGCAAAATTCGGATTCTACGCCCGAACCTTTCTCCCCAAGTACCCCACTCCAGGCAGGCGGAATACGTACGTGTGTGTTCGAGATAGAATAAAAAGAAAATAATCCGAAAAAGGGGTGCAACACGAGGACTTCCCAGGAGGTCACCCATCCTAGTACTACTCTCGCCCAAGCACGCTTAACTGCGGAGTTCTGATGGGATCCGGTGCATTAGTGCTGGTATGATCGCACCCGTCATGCCTTGCGCCCTTAATTTATTAAGGCGTTCGTTTTCTTCCGGCCCGCACTTAAGGGAGTCGCAAAATTCGGATTCTACGCCCCGAACCTTTCTCCCCAAGTACCCCACTCCAGGCAGGCGGAATACGTACGTGTGCGTGTGTTCGAGATAGAATAAAAAGAAAATAATCCGAAAAAGAGGGTGCAACACGAGGACTTCCCAGGAGGTCACCCATCCTAGTACTACTCTCGCCCAAGCACGCTTAACTGCGGAGTTCTGATGGGATCCGGTGCATTAGTGCTGGTATGATCGCACCCGTCATGCCTTGCGCCCTTAATTTATTAAGGCGTTCGTTTTCTTCCGGCCCGCACTTAAGGGAGTCGCAAAATTCGGATTCTACGCCCCGAACCTTTCTCCCCAAGTACCCCACTCCAGGCAGGCGGAATACGTACGTGTGCGTGTGTTCGAGATAGAATAAAAAGAAAATAATCCGAAAAAGGGGTGCAACACGAGGACTTCCCAGGAGGTCACCCATCCTAGTACTACTCTCGCCCAAGCACGCTTAACTGCGGAGTTCTGATGGGATCCGGTGCATTAGTGCTGGTATGATCGCACCCGTCATGCCTTGCGCCCTTAATTTATTAAGGCGTTCGTTTTCTTCCGGCCCGCACTAAGGGAGTCGCAAAATTCGGATTCTACGCCCCGAACCTTTCTCCCCAAGTACCCCACTCCAGGCAGGCGGAATACGTACGTGTGCGTGTGTTCGAGATAGAATAAAAAGAAAATAATCCGAAAAAGAGGGTGCAACACGAGGACTTCCCAGGAGGTCACCCATCCTAGTACTACTCTCGCCCAAGCACGCTTAACTGCGGAGTTCTGATGGGATCCGGTGCATTAGTGCTGGTATGATCGCACCCGTCATGCCTTGCGCCCTTAATTTATTAAGGCGTTCGTTTTCTTCCGGCCCGCACTAAGGGAGTCGCAAAATTCGGATTCTACGCCCCGAACCTTTCTCCCCAAGTACCCCACTCCAGGCAGGCGGAATACGTACGTGTGCGTGTGTTCGAGATAGAATAAAAAGAAAATAATCCGAAAAATAGGGGTGCAACACGAGGACTTCCCAGGAGGTCACCCATCCTAGTACTACTCTCGCCCAAGCACGCTTAACTGCGGAGTTCTGATGGGATCCGGTGCATTAGTGCTGGTATGATCGCACCCGTCATGCCTTGCGCCCTTAATTTATTAAGGCGTTCGTTTTCTTCCGGCCCGCACTAAGGGAGTCGCAAAATTCGGATTCTACGCCCCGAACCTTTCTCCCCAAGTACCCCACTCCAGGCAGGCGGAATACGTACGTGTGCGTGTGTTCGAGATAGAATAAAAAGAAAATAATCCGAAAAAAGGGGTGCAACACGAGGACTTCCCAGGAGGTCACCCATCCTAGTACTACTCTCGCCCAAGCACGCTTAACTGCGGAGTTCTGATGGGATCCGGTGCATTAGTGCTGGTATGATCGCACCCGTCATGCCTTGCGCCCTTAATTTATTTAAGGCGTTCGTTTTCTTCCGGCCCGCACTTAAGGGAGTCGCAAAATTCGGATTCTACGCCCCGAACCTTTCTCCCCAAGTACCCCACTCCAGGCAGGCGGAATACGTACGTGTGCGTGTGTTCGAGATAGAATAAAAAGAAAATAATCCGAAAAAGAGGGTGCAACACGAGGACTTCCCAGGAGGTCACCCATCCTAGTACTACTCTCGCCCAAGCACGCTTAACTGCGGAGTTCTGATGGGATCCGGTGCATTAGTGCTGGTATGATCGCACCCGTCATGCCTTGCGCCCTTAATTTATTAAGGCGTTCGTTTTCTTCCGGCCCGCACTAAGGGAGTCGCAAAATTCGGATTCTACGCCCCGAACCTTTCTCCCCAAGTACCCCACTCCAGGCAGGCGGAATACGTACGTGTGCGTGTGTTCGAGATAGAATAAAAAGAAAATAATCCGAAAAAGAGGGATGCAACACGAGGACTTCCCAGGAGGTCACCCATCCTAGTACTACTCTCGCCCAAGCACGCTTAACTGCGGAGTTCTGATGGGATCCGGTGCATTAGTGCTGGTATGATCGCACCCGTCATGCCTTGCGCCCTTAATTTATTTAAGGCGTTCGTTTTCTTACGGCCCACACTTAAGGGAGTCGCAAAATTCGGATTCTACGCCCCGAACCTTTCTCCCCAAGTACCCCACTCCAGGCAGGCGGAATACGTACGTGTGCGTGTGTTCGAGATAGAATAAAAAGAAAATAATCCGAAAAAGAGGGGTGCAACACGAGGACTTCCCAGGAGGTCACCCATCCTAGTACTACTCTCGCCCAAGCACGCTTAACTGCGGAGTTCTGATGGGATCCGGTGCATTAGTGCTGGTATGATCGCACCCGTCATGCCTTGCGCCCTTAATTTATTAAGGCGTTCGTTTTCTTCCGGCCCGCACTAATGGGAGTCGCAAAATTCGGATTCTACGCCCCGAACCTTTCTCCCCAAGTACCCCACTCCAGGCAGGCGGAATACGTACGTGTGCGTGTGTTCGAGATAGAATAAAAAGAAAATAATCCGAAAAAGAGGGGTGCAACACGAGGACTTCCCAGGAGGTCACCCATCCTAGTACTACTCTCGCCCAAGCACGCTTAACTGCGGAGTTCTGATGGGATCCGGTGCATTAGTGCTGGTATGATCGCACCCGTCATGCCTTGCGCCCTTAATTTATTTAAGGCGTTCGTTTTCTTCCGGCCCGCACTTAAGGGAGTCGCAAAATTCGGATTCTACGCCCCGAACCTTTCTCCCCAAGTACCCCACTCCAGGCAGGCGGAATACGTACGTGTGCGTGTGTTCGAGATAGAATAAAAAGAAAATAATCCGAAAAATAGGGGTGCAACACGAGGACTTCCCAGGAGGTCACCCATCCTAGTACTACTCTCGCCCAAGCACGCTTAACTGCGGAGTTCTGATGGGATCCGGTGCATTAGTGCTGGTATGATCGCACCCGTCATGCCTTGCGCCCTTAATTTATTAAGGCGTTCGTTTTCTTCCGGCCCGCACTAAAGGGAGTCGCAAAATTCGGATTCTACGCCCCGAACCTTTCTCCCCAAGTACCCCACTCCAGGCAGGCGGAATACGTACGTGTGCGTGTGTTCGAGATAGAATAAAAAAAAATAATCCGAAAAAGAGGGTGCAACACGAGGACTTCCCAGGAGGTCACCCATCCTAGTACTACTCTCGCCCAAGCACGCTTAACTGCGGAGTTCTGATGGGATCCGGTGCATTAGTGCTGGTATGATCGCACCCGTCATGCCTTGCGCCCTTAATTTATTAAGGCGTTCGTTTTCTTCCGGCCCGCACTTAAGGGAGTCGCAAAATTCGGATTCTACGCCCGAACCTTTCTCCCCAAGTACCCCACTCCAGGCAGGCGGAATACGTACGTGTGCGTGTGTTCGAGATAGAATAAAAAGAAAATAATCCGAAAAAGGGGTGCAACACGAGGACTTCCCAGGAGGTCACCCATCCTAGTACTACTCTCGCCCAAGCACGCTTAACTGCGGAGTTCTGATGGGATCCGGTGCATTAGTGCTGGTATGATCGCACCCGTCATGCCTTGCGCCCTTAATTTATTAAGGCGTTCGTTTTCTTCCGGCCCGCACTAAGGGAGTCGCAAAATTCGGATTCTACGCCCCGAACCTTTCTCCCCAAGTACCCCACTCCAGGCAGGCGGAATACGTACGTGTGCGTGTGTTCGAGATAGAATAAAAAGAAAATAATCCGAAAAAGAGGGTGCAACACGAGGACTTCCCAGGAGGTCACCCATCCTAGTACTACTCTCGCCCAAGCACGCTTAACTGCGGAGTTCTGATGGGATCCGGTGCATTAGTGCTGGTATGATCGCACCCGTCATGCCTTGCGCCCTTAATTTATTTAAGGCGTTCGTTTTCTTCGGCCCGCACTTAAGGGAGTCGCAAAATTCGGATTCTACGCCCCGAACCTTTCTCCCCAAGTACCCCACTCCAGGCAGGCGGAATACGTACGTGTGCGTGTGTTCGAGATAGAATAAAAAGAAAATAATCCGAAAAAGGGGTGCAACACGAGGACTTCCCAGGAGGTCACCCATCCTAGTACTACTCTCGCCCAAGCACGCTTAACTGCGGAGTTCTGATGGGATCCGGTGCATTAGTGCTGGTATGATCGCACCCGTCATGCCTTGCGCCCTTAATTTATTTAAGGCGTTCGTTTTCTTCCGGCCCGCACTTAAGGGAGTCGCAAAATTCGGATTCTACGCCCCGAACCTTTCTCCCCAAGTACCCCACTCCAGGCAGGCGGAATACGTACGTGTGCGTGTGTTCGAGATAGAATAAAAAGAAAATAATCCGAAAAAGAGGGTGCAACACGAGGACTTCCCAGGAGGTCACCCATCCTAGTACTACTCTCGCCCAAGCACGCTTAACTGCGGAGTTCTGATGGGATCCGGTGCATTAGTGCTGGTATGATCGCACCCGTCATGCCTTGCGCCCTTAATTTATTTAAGGCGTTCGTTTTCTTCCGGCCCGCACTTAAGGGAGTCGCAAAATTCGGATTCTACGCCCCGAACCTTTCTCCCCAAGTACCCCACTCCAGGCAGGCGGAATACGTACGTGTGTGTGTTCGATATAGAATAAAAAGAAAATAATCCGAAAAAAGGGTGCAACACGAGGACTTCCCAGGAGGTCACCCATCCTAGTACTACTCTCGCCCAAGCACGCTTAACTGCGGAGTTCTGATGGGATCCGGTGCATTAGTGCTGGTATGATCGCACCCGTCATGCCTTGCGCCCTTAATTTATTAAGGCGTTCGTTTTCTTCCGGCCCGCACTTAAGGGAGTCGCAAAATTCGGATTCTACGCCCCGAACCTTTCTCCCCAAGTACCCCACTCCAGGCAGGCGGAATACGTACGTGTGCGTGTGTTCGAGATAGAATAAAAAGAAAATAATCCGAAAAAGAGGGTGCAACACGAGGACTTCCCAGGAGGTCACCCATCCTAGTACTACTCTCGCCCAAGCACGCTTAACTGCGGAGTTCTGATGGGATCCGGTGCATTAGTGCTGGTATGATCGCACCCGTCATGCCTTGCGCCCTTAATTTATTTAAGGCGTTCGTTTTCTTCCGGCCCGCACTTAAGGGAGTCGCAAAATTCGGATTCTACGCCCCGAACCTTTCTCCCCAAGTACCCCACTCCAGGCAGGCGGAATACGTACGTGTGCGTGTGTTCGAGATAGAATAAAAAGAAAATCCGAAAAAGGGGTGCAACACGAGGACTTCCCAGGAGGTCACCCATCCTAGTACTACTCTCGCCCAAGCACGCTTAACTGCGGAGTTCTGATGGGATCCGGTGCATTAGTGCTGGTATGATCGCACCCGTCATGCCTTGCGCCCTTAATTTATTAAGGCGTTCGTTTTCTTCCGGCCCGCACTTAAGGGAGTCGCAAAATTCGGATTCTACGCCCCGAACCTTTCTCCCCAAGTACCCCACTCCAGGCAGGCGGAATACGTACGTGTGCGTGTGTTCGAGATAGAATAAAAAGAAAATAATCCGAAAAAGAGGGTGCAACACGAGGACTTCCCAGGAGGTCACCCATCCTAGTACTACTCTCGCCCAAGCACGCTTAACTGCGGAGTTCTGATGGGATCCGGTGCATTAGTGCTGGTATGATCGCACCCGTCATGCCTTGCGCCTTAATTTATTTAAGGCGTTCGTTTTCTTCGGCCCGCACTTAAGGGAGTCGCAAAATTCGGATTCTACGCCCGAACCTTTCTCCCCAAGTACCCCACTCCAGGCAGGCGGAATACGTACGTGTGCGTGTGTTCGAGATAGAATAAAAAGAAAATAATCCGAAAAATAGGGGTGCAACACGAGGACTTCCCAGGAGGTCACCCATCCTAGTACTACTCTCGCCCAAGCACGCTTAACTGCGGAGTTCTGATGGGATCCGGTGCATTAGTGCTGGTATGATCGCACCCGTCATGCCTTGCGCCCTTAATTTATTAAGGCGTTCGTTTTCTTCCGGCCCGCACTAAGGGAGTCGCAAAATTCGGATTCTACGCCCCGAACCTTTCTCCCCAAGTACCCCACTCCAGGCAGGCGGAATACGTACGTGTGCGTGTGTTCGAGATAGAATAAAAAGAAAATAATCCGAAAAAGGGGTGCAACACGAGGACTTCCCAGGAGGTCACCCATCCTAGTACTACTCTCGCCCAAGCACGCTTAACTGCGGAGTTCTGATGGGATCCGGTGCATTAGTGCTGGTATGATCGCACCCGTCATGCCTTGCGCCCTTAATTTATTAAGGCGTTCGTTTTCTTCCGGCCCGCACTTAAGGGAGTCGCAAAATTCGGATTCTACGCCCCGAACCTTTCTCCCCAAGTACCCCACTCCAGGCAGGCGGAATACGTACGTGTGCGTGTGTTCGAGATAGAATAAAAAGAAAATAATCCGAAAAATAGGGGTGCAACACGAGGACTTCCCAGGAGGTCACCCATCCTAGTACTACTCTCGCCCAAGCACGCTTAACTGCGGAGTTCTGATGGGATCCGGTGCATTAGTGCTGGTATGATCGCACCCGTCATGCCTTGCGCCCTTAATTTATTAAGGCGTTCGTTTTCTTCCGGCCCGCACTTAAGGGAGTCGCAAAATTCGGATTCTACGCCCCGAACCTTTCTCCCCAAGTACCCCACTCCAGGCAGGCGGAATACGTACGTGTGCGTGTGTTCGAGATAGAATAAAAAGAAAATAATCCGAAAAAAGGGGTGCAACACGAGGACTTCCCAGGAGGTCACCCATCCTAGTACTACTCTCGCCCAAGCACGCTTAACTGCGGAGTTCTGATGGGATCCGGTGCATTAGTGCTGGTATGATCGCACCCGTCATGCCTTGCGCCCTTAATTTATTTAAGGCGTTCGTTTTCTTCGGCCCACTTAAGGGAGTCGCAAAATTCGGATTCTACGCCCCGAACCTTTCTCCCCAAGTACCCCACTCCAGGCAGGCGGAATACGTACGTGTGTGTGTTCGAGATAGAATAAAAAGAAAATAATCCGAAAAAGGGGTGCAACACGAGGACTTCCCAGGAGGTCACCCATCCTAGTACTACTCTCGCCCAAGCACGCTTAACTGCGGAGTTCTGATGGGATCCGGTGCATTAGTGCTGGTATGATCGCACCCGTCATGCCTTGCGCCCTTAATTTATTAAGGCGTTCGTTTTCTTCCGGCCCGCACTTAAGGGAGTCGCAAAATTCGGATTCTACGCCCCGAACCTTTCTCCCCAAGTACCCCACTCCAGGCAGGCGGAATACGTACGTGTGCGTGTGTTCGAGATAGAATAAAAAGAAAATAATCCGAAAAAGAGGGTGCAACACGAGGACTTCCCAGGAGGTCACCCATCCTAGTACTACTCTCGCCCAAGCACGCTTAACTGCGGAGTTCTGATGGGATCCGGTGCATTAGTGCTGGTATGATCGCACCCGTCATGCCTTGCGCCCTTAATTTATTAAGGCGTTCGTTTTCTTCGGCCCGCACTTAAGGGAGTCGCAAAATTCATTCTACGCCCGAACCTTTCTCCCCAAGTACCCCACTCCAGGCAGGCGGAATACGTACGTGTGCGTGTGTTCGAGATAGAATAAAAAGAAAATAATCCGAAAAATAGGGTGCAACACGAGGACTTCCCAGGAGGTCACCCATCCTAGTACTACTCTCGCCCAAGCACGCTTAACTGCGGAGTTCTGATGGGATCCGGTGCATTAGTGCTGGTATGATCGCACCCGTCATGCCTTGCGCCCTTAATTTATTAAGGCGTTCGTTTTCTTCCGGCCCGCACTTAAGGGAGTCGCAAAATTCGGATTCTACGCCCCGAACCTTTCTCCCCAAGTACCCCACTCCAGGCAGGCGGAATACGTACGTGTGCGTGTGTTCGAGATAGAATAAAAAGAAAATAATCCGAAAAAGGGGTGCAACACGAGGACTTCCCAGGAGGTCACCCATCCTAGTACTACTCTCGCCCAAGCACGCTTAACTGCGGAGTTCTGATGGGATCCGGTGCATTAGTGCTGGTATGATCGCACCCGTCATGCCTTGCGCCCTTAATTTATTTAAGGCGTTCGTTTTCTTCCGGCCCGCACTTAAGGGAGTCGCAAAATTCGGATTCTACGCCCCGAACCTTTCTCCCCAAGTACCCCACTCCAGGCAGGCGGAATACGTACGTGTGCGTGTGTTCGAGATAGAATAAAAAGAAAATAATCCGAAAAAGAGGGGTGCAACACGAGGACTTCCCAGGAGGTCACCCATCCTAGTACTACTCTCGCCCAAGCACGCTTAACTGCGGAGTTCTGATGGGATCCGGTGCATTAGTGCTGGTATGATCGCACCCGTCATGCCTTGCGCCCTTAATTTATTAAGGCGTTCGTTTTCTTCCGGCCCGCACTTAAGGGAGTCGCAAAATTCGGATTCTACGCCCCGAACCTTTCTCCCCAAGTACCCCACTACAGGCATGAGGAATACGTACGTGTGCGTGTTCGATATAGAATAAAAAGAAAATAATCCGAAAAAGGGGTGCAACACGAGGACTTCCCAGGAGGTCACCCATCCTAGTACTACTCTCGCCCAAGCACGCTTAACTGCGGAGTTCTGATGGGATCCGGTGCATTAGTGCTGGTATGATCGCACCCGTCATGCCTTGCGCCCTTAATTTATTAAGGCGTTCGTTTTCTTCCGGCCCGCACTTAAGGGAGTCGCAAAATTCGGATTCTACGCCCCGAACCTTTCTCCCCAAGTACCCCACTCCAGGCAGGCGGAATACGTACGTGTGCGTGTGTTCGAGATAGAATAAAAAGAAAATAATCCGAAAAAGAGGGTGCAACACGAGGACTTCCCAGGAGGTCACCCATCCTAGTACTACTCTCGCCCAAGCACGCTTAACTGCGGAGTTCTGATGGGATCCGGTGCATTAGTGCTGGTATGATCGCACCCGTCATGCCTTGCGCCCTTAATTTATTAAGGCGTTCGTTTTCTTCCGGCCCGCACTTAAGGGAGTCGCAAAATTCGGATTCTACGCCCCGAACCTTTCTCCCCAAGTACCCCACTCCAGGCAGGCGGAATACGTACGTGTGCGTGTGTTCGAGATAGAATAAAAAGAAAATAATCCGAAAAAGGGGTGCAACACGAGGACTTCCCAGGAGGTCACCCATCCTAGTACTACTCTCGCCCAAGCACGCTTAACTGCGGAGTTCTGATGGGATCCGGTGCATTAGTGCTGGTATGATCGCACCCGTCATGCCTTGCGCCCTTAATTTATTTAAGGCGTTCGTTTTCTTCCGGCCCGCACTTAAGGGAGTCGCAAAATTCGGATTCTACGCCCCGAACCTTTCTCCCCAAGTACCCCACTCCAGGCAGGCGGAATACGTACGTGTGCGTGTGTTCGAGATAGAATAAAAAGAAAATAATCCGAAAAAGAGGGTGCAACACGAGGACTTCCCAGGAGGTCACCCATCCTAGTACTACTCTCGCCCAAGCACGCTTAACTGCGGAGTTCTGATGGGATCCGGTGCATTAGTGCTGGTATGATCGCACCCGTCATGCCTTGCGCCCTTAATTTATTAAGGCGTTCGTTTTCTTCCGGCCCGCACTTAAGGGAGTCGCAAAATTCGGATTCTACGCCCCGAACCTTTCTCCCCAAGTACCCCACTCCAGGCAGGCGGAATACGTACGTGTGCGTGTGTTCGAGATAGAATAAAAAGAAAATAATCCGAAAAAGGGGTGCAACACGAGGACTTCCCAGGAGGTCACCCATCCTAGTACTACTCTCGCCCAAGCACGCTTAACTGCGGAGTTCTGATGGGATCCGGTGCATTAGTGCTGGTATGATCGCACCCGTCATGCCTTGCGCCCTTAATTTATTAAGGCGTTCGTTTTCTTCCGGCCCGCACTTAAGGGAGTCGCAAAATTCGGATTCTACGCCCCGAACCTTTCTCCCCAAGTACCCCACTCCAGGCAGGCGGAATACGTACGTGTGCGTGTGTTCGAGATAGAATAAAAAGAAAATAATCCGAAAAAGGGGTGCAACACGAGGACTTCCCAGGAGGTCACCCATCCTAGTACTACTCTCGCCCAAGCACGCTTAACTGCGGAGTTCTGATGGGATCCGGTGCATTAGTGCTGGTATGATCGCACCCGTCATGCCTTGCGCCCTTAATTTATTTAAGGCGTTCGTTTTCTTCCGGCCCGCACTTAAGGGAGTCGCAAAATTCGGATTCTACGCCCGAACCTTTCTCCCCAAGTACCCCACTCCAGGCAGGCGGAATACGTACGTGTGCGTGTTTCGAGATAGAATAAAAAGAAAATAATCCGAAAAAAGGGGTGCAACACGAGGACTTCCCAGGAGGTCACCCATCCTAGTACTACTCTCGCCCAAGCACGCTTAACTGCGGAGTTCTGATGGGATCCGGTGCATTAGTGCTGGTATGATCGCACCCGTCATGCCTTGCGCCCTTAATTTATTAAGGCGTTCGTTTTCTTCCGGCCCGCACTTAAGGGAGTCGCAAAATTCGGATTCTACGCCCCGAACCTTTCTCCCCAAGTACCCCACTCCAGGCAGGCGGAATACGTACGTGTGCGTGTGTTCGAGATAGAATAAAAAGAAAATAATCCGAAAAAGGGGTGCAACACGAGGACTTCCCAGGAGGTCACCCATCCTAGTACTACTCTCGCCCAAGCACGCTTAACTGCGGAGTTCTGATGGGATCCGGTGCATTAGTGCTGGTATGATCGCACCCGTCATGCCTTGCGCCCTTAATTTATTTAAGGCGTTCGTTTTCTTCCGGCCCGCACTTAAGGGAGTCGCAAAATTCGGATTCTACGCCCCGAACCTTTCTCCCCAAGTACCCCACTCCAGGCAGGCGGAATACGTACGTGTGCGTGTGTTCGAGATAGAATAAAAAGAAAATAATCCGAAAAAGGGGTGCAACACGAGGACTTCCCAGGAGGTCACCCATCCTAGTACTACTCTCGCCCAAGCACGCTTAACTGCGGAGTTCTGATGGGATCCGGTGCATTAGTGCTGGTATGATCGCACCCGTCATGCCTTGCGCCCTTAATTTATTAAGGCGTTCGTTTTCTTCCGGCCCGCACTTAAGGGAGTCGCAAAATTCGGATTCTACGCCCCGAACCTTTCTCCCCAAGTACCCCACTCCAGGCAGGCGGAATACGTACGTGTGTGTGTTCGATATAGAATAAAAAGAAAATAATCCGAAAAAGGGGTGCAACACGAGGACTTCCCAGGAGGTCACCCATCCTAGTACTACTCTCGCCCAAGCACGCTTAACTGCGGAGTTCTGATGGGATCCGGTGCATTAGTGCTGGTATGATCGCACCCGTCATGCCTTGCGCCCTTAATTTATTAAGGCGTTCGTTTTCTTCCGGCCCGCACTTAAGGGAGTCGCAAAATTCGGATTCTACGCCCCGAACCTTTCTCCCCAAGTACCCCACTCCAGGCAGGCGGAATACGTACGTGTGCGTGTGTTCGAGATAGAATAAAAAGAAAATAATCCGAAAAAGGGGTGCAACACGAGGACTTCCCAGGAGGTCACCCATCCTAGTACTACTCTCGCCCAAGCACGCTTAACTGCGGAGTTCTGATGGGATCCGGTGCATTAGTGCTGGTATGATCGCACCCGTCATGCCTTGCGCCCTTAATTTATTAAGGCGTTCGTTTTCTTCCGGCCCGCACTTAAGGGAGTCGCAAAATTCGGATTCTACGCCCCGAACCTTTCTCCCCAAGTACCCCACTCCAGGCAGGCGGAATACGTACGTGTGCGTGTGTTCGAGATAGAATAAAAAGAAAATAATCCGAAAAAGAGGGTGCAACACGAGGACTTCCCAGGAGGTCACCCATCCTAGTACTACTCTCGCCCAAGCACGCTTAACTGCGGAGTTCTGATGGGATCCGGTGCATTAGTGCTGGTATGATCGCACCCGTCATGCCTTGCGCCCTTAATTTATTTAAGGCGTTCGTTTTCTTCCGGCCCGCACTTAAGGGAGTCGCAAAATTCGGATTCTACGCCCCGAACCTTTCTCCCCAAGTACCCCACTCCAGGCAGGCGGAATACGTACGTGTGCGTGTGTTCGAGATAGAATAAAAAGAAAATAATCCGAAAAAGGGGTGCAACACGAGGACTTCCCAGGAGGTCACCCATCCTAGTACTACTCTCGCCCAAGCACGCTTAACTGCGGAGTTCTGATGGGATCCGGTGCATTAGTGCTGGTATGATCGCACCCGTCATGCCTTGCGCCCTTAATTTATTAAGGCGTTCGTTTTCTTCCGGCCCGCACTAAGGGAGTCGCAAAATTCGGATTCTACGCCCCGAACCTTTCTCCCCAAGTACCCCACTCCAGGCAGGCGGAATACGTACGTGTGCGTGTGTTCGAGATAGAATAAAAAGAAAATAATCCGAAAAAGAGGGTGCAACACGAGGACTTCCCAGGAGGTCACCCATCCTAGTACTACTCTCGCCCAAGCACGCTTAACTGCGGAGTTCTGATGGGATCCGGTGCATTAGTGCTGGTATGATCGCACCCGTCATGCCTTGCGCCCTTAATTTATTTAAGGCGTTCGTTTTCTTCGGCCCCACTTAAGGGAGTCGCAAAATTCGGATTCTACGCCCGAACCTTTCTCCCCAAGTACCCCACTCCAGGCAGGCGGAATACGTACGTGTGCGTGTGTTCGAGATAGAATAAAAAGAAAATAATCCGAAAAAGGGGTGCAACACGAGGACTTCCCAGGAGGTCACCCATCCTAGTACTACTCTCGCCCAAGCACGCTTAACTGCGGAGTTCTGATGGGATCCGGTGCATTAGTGCTGGTATGATCGCACCCGTCATGCCTTGCGCCCTTAATTTATTAAGGCGTTCGTTTTCTTCCGGCCCGCACTTAAGGGAGTCGCAAAATTCGGATTCTACGCCCCGAACCTTTCTCCCCAAGTACCCCACTCCAGGCAGGCGGAATACGTACGTGTGCGTGTGTTCGAGATAGAATAAAAAGAAAATAATCCGAAAAAGGGGTGCAACACGAGGACTTCCCAGGAGGTCACCCATCCTAGTACTACTCTCGCCCAAGCACGCTTAACTGCGGAGTTCTGATGGGATCCGGTGCATTAGTGCTGGTATGATCGCACCCGTCATGCCTTGCGCCCTTAATTTATTAAGGCGTTCGTTTTCTTCCGGCCCGCACTTAAGGGAGTCGCAAAATTCGGATTCTACGCCCCGAACCTTTCTCCCCAAGTACCCCACTCCAGGCAGGCGGAATACGTACGTGTGCGTGTGTTCGAGATAGAATAAAAAGAAAATAATCCGAAAAAGGGGTGCAACACGAGGACTTCCCAGGAGGTCACCCATCCTAGTACTACTCTCGCCCAAGCACGCTTAACTGCGGAGTTCTGATGGGATCCGGTGCATTAGTGCTGGTATGATCGCACCCGTCATGCCTTGCGCCCTTAATTTATTAAGGCGTTCGTTTTCTTCCGGCCCGCACTTAAGGGAGTCGCAAAATTCGGATTCTACGCCCCGAACCTTTCTCCCCAAGTACCCCACTCCAGGCAGGCGGAATACGTACGTGTGCGTGTGTTCGAGATAGAATAAAAAGAAAATAATCCGAAAAAGGGGTGCAACACGAGGACTTCCCAGGAGGTCACCCATCCTAGTACTACTCTCGCCCAAGCACGCTTAACTGCGGAGTTCTGATGGGATCCGGTGCATTAGTGCTGGTATGATCGCACCCGTCATGCCTTGCGCCCTTAATTTATTTAAGGCGTTCGTTTTCTTCCGGCCCGCACTTAAGGGAGTCGCAAAATTCGGATTCTACGCCCCGAACCTTTCTCCCCAAGTACCCCACTCCAGGCAGGCGGAATACGTACGTGTGCGTGTGTTCGAGATAGAATAAAAAGAAAATAATCCGAAAAAGAGGGGTGCAACACGAGGACTTCCCAGGAGGTCACCCATCCTAGTACTACTCTCGCCCAAGCACGCTTAACTGCGGAGTTCTGATGGGATCCGGTGCATTAGTGCTGGTATGATCGCACCCGTCATGCCTTGCGCCCTTAATTTATTAAGGCGTTCGTTTTCTTCCGGCCCGCACTTAAGGGAGTCGCAAAATTCGGATTCTACGCCCCGAACCTTTCTCCCCAAGTACCCCACTCCAGGCAGGCGGAATACGTACGTGTGCGTGTGTTCGAGATAGAATAAAAAGAAAATAATCCGAAAAAGAGGGGTGCAACACGAGGACTTCCCAGGAGGTCACCCATCCTAGTACTACTCTCGCCCAAGCACGCTTAACTGCGGAGTTCTGATGGGATCCGGTGCATTAGTGCTGGTATGATCGCACCCGTCATGCCTTGCGCCCTTAATTTATTTAAGGCGTTCGTTTTCTTCCGGCCCGCACTTAAGGGAGTCGCAAAATTCGGATTCTACGCCCCGAACCTTTCTCCCCAAGTACCCCACTCCAGGCAGGCGGAATACGTACGTGTGCGTGTGTTCGAGATAGAATAAAAAGAAAATAATCCGAAAAAGGGGTGCAACACGAGGACTTCCCAGGAGGTCACCCATCCTAGTACTACTCTCGCCCAAGCACGCTTAACTGCGGAGTTCTGATGGGATCCGGTGCATTAGTGCTGGTATGATCGCACCCGTCATGCCTTGCGCCCTTAATTTATTTAAGGCGTTCGTTTTCTTCCGGCCCGCACTTAAGGGAGTCGCAAAATTCGGATTCTACGCCCCGAACCTTTCTCCCCAAGTACCCCACTCCAGGCAGGCGGAATACGTACGTGTGCGTGTGTTCGAGATAGAATAAAAAGAAAATAATCCGAAAAAGAGGGTGCAACACGAGGACTTCCCAGGAGGTCACCCATCCTAGTACTACTCTCGCCCAAGCACGCTTAACTGCGGAGTTCTGATGGGATCCGGTGCATTAGTGCTGGTATGATCGCACCCGTCATGCCTTGCGCCCTTAATTTATTAAGGCGTTCGTTTTCTTCCGGCCCGCACTTAAGGGAGTCGCAAAATTCGGATTCTACGCCCCGAACCTTTCTCCCCAAGTACCCCACTCCAGGCAGGCGGAATACGTACGTGTGCGTGTGTTCGAGATAGAATAAAAAGAAAATAATCCGAAAAAAGGGGCAACACGAGGACTTCCCAGGAGGTCACCCATCCTAGTACTACTCTCGCCCAAGCACGCTTAACTGCGGAGTTCTGATGGGATCCGGTGCATTAGTGCTGGTATGATCGCACCCGTCATGCCTTGCGCCCTTAATTTATTAAGGCGTTCGTTTTCTTCCGGCCCGCACTTAAGGGAGTCGCAAAATTCGGATTCTACGCCCCGAACCTTTCTCCCCAAGTACCCCACTCCAGGCAGGCGGAATACGTACGTGTGCGTGTGTTCGAGATAGAATAAAAAGAAAATAATCCGAAAAAGAGGGTGCAACACGAGGACTTCCCAGGAGGTCACCCATCCTAGTACTACTCTCGCCCAAGCACGCTTAACTGCGGAGTTCTGATGGGATCCGGTGCATTAGTGCTGGTATGATCGCACCCGTCATGCCTTGCGCCCTTAATTTATTAAGGCGTTCGTTTTCTTCCGGCCCGCACTTAAGGGAGTCGCAAAATTCGGATTCTACGCCCCGAACCTTTCTCCCCAAGTACCCCACTCCAGGCAGGCGGAATACGTACGTGTGCGTGTGTTCGAGATAGAATAAAAAGAAAATAATCCGAAAAAGGGGTGCAACACGAGGACTTCCCAGGAGGTCACCCATCCTAGTACTACTCTCGCCCAAGCACGCTTAACTGCGGAGTTCTGATGGGATCCGGTGCATTAGTGCTGGTATGATCGCACCCGTCATGCCTTGCGCCCTTAATTTATTTAAGGCGTTCGTTTTCTTCCGGCCCGCACTTAAGGGAGTCGCAAAATTCGGATTCTACGCCCCGAACCTTTCTCCCCAAGTACCCCACTCCAGGCAGGCGGAATACGTACGTGTGCGTGTGTTCGAGATAGAATAAAAAGAAAATAATCCGAAAAAGGGGTGCAACACGAGGACTTCCCAGGAGGTCACCCATCCTAGTACTACTCTCGCCCAAGCACGCTTAACTGCGGAGTTCTGATGGGATCCGGTGCATTAGTGCTGGTATGATCGCACCCGTCATGCCTTGCGCCCTTAATTTATTTAAGGCGTTCGTTTTCTTCGGCCCGCACTTAAGGGAGTCGCAAAATTCGGATTCTACGCCCCGAACCTTTCTCCCCAAGTACCCCACTCCAGGCAGGCGGAATACGTACGTGTGCGTGTGTTCGAGATAGAATAAAAAGAAAATAATCCGAAAAAGGGGTGCAACACGAGGACTTCCCAGGAGGTCACCCATCCTAGTACTACTCTCGCCCAAGCACGCTTAACTGCGGAGTTCTGATGGGATCCGGTGCATTAGTGCTGGTATGATCGCACCCGTCATGCCTTGCGCCCTTAATTTATTAAGGCGTTCGTTTTCTTCCGGCCCGCACTTAAGGGAGTCGCAAAATTCGGATTCTACGCCCCGAACCTTTCTCCCCAAGTACCCCACTCCAGGCAGGCGGAATACGTACGTGTGCGTGTGTTCGAGATAGAATAAAAAGAAAATAATCCGAAAAAGAGGGGTGCAACACGAGGACTTCCCAGGAGGTCACCCATCCTAGTACTACTCTCGCCCAAGCACGCTTAACTGCGGAGTTCTGATGGGATCCGGTGCATTAGTGCTGGTATGATCGCACCCGTCATGCCTTGCGCCCTTAATTTATTAAGGCGTTCGTTTTCTTCCGGCCCGCACTTAAGGGAGTCGCAAAATTCGGATTCTACGCCCCGAACCTTTCTCCCCAAGTACCCCACTCCAGGCAGGCGGAATACGTACGTGTGCGTGTGTTCGAGATAGAATAAAAAGAAAATAATCCGAAAAAGAGGGGTGCAACACGAGGACTTCCCAGGAGGTCACCCATCCTAGTACTACTCTCGCCCAAGCACGCTTAACTGCGGAGTTCTGATGGGATCCGGTGCATTAGTGCTGGTATGATCGCACCCGTCATGCCTTGCGCCCTTAATTTATTAAGGCGTTCGTTTTCTTCCGGCCCGCACTTAAGGGAGTCGCAAAATTCGGATTCTACGCCCGAACCTTTCTCCCCAAGTACCCCACTCCAGGCAGGCGGAATACGTACGTGTGCGTGTGTTCGAGATAGAATAAAAAGAAAATAATCCGAAAAAGGGGTGCAACACGAGGACTTCCCAGGAGGTCACCCATCCTAGTACTACTCTCGCCCAAGCACGCTTAACTGCGGAGTTCTGATGGGATCCGGTGCATTAGTGCTGGTATGATCGCACCCGTCATGCCTTGCGCCCTTAATTTATTAAGGCGTTCGTTTTCTTCCGGCCCGCACTAAGGGAGTCGCAAAATTCGGATTCTACGCCCCGAACCTTTCTCCCCAAGTACCCCACTCCAGGCAGGCGGAATACGTACGTGTGCGTGTGTTCGAGATAGAATAAAAAGAAAATAATCCGAAAAAGAGGGGTGCAACACGAGGACTTCCCAGGAGGTCACCCATCCTAGTACTACTCTCGCCCAAGCACGCTTAACTGCGGAGTTCTGATGGGATCCGGTGCATTAGTGCTGGTATGATCGCACCCGTCATGCCTTGCGCCCTTAATTTATTAAGGCGTTCGTTTTCTTCCGGCCCGCACTTAAGGGAGTCGCAAAATTCGGATTCTACGCCCCGAACCTTTCTCCCCAAGTACCCCACTCCAGGCAGGCGGAATACGTACGTGTGCGTGTGTTCGAGATAGAATAAAAAGAAAATAATCCGAAAAAGGGGTGCAACACGAGGACTTCCCAGGAGGTCACCCATCCTAGTACTACTCTCGCCCAAGCACGCTTAACTGCGGAGTTCTGATGGGATCCGGTGCATTAGTGCTGGTATGATCGCACCCGTCATGCCTTGCGCCCTTAATTTATTAAGGCGTTCGTTTTCTTCCGGCCCGCACTTAAGGGAGTCGCAAAATTCGGATTCTACGCCCCGAACCTTTCTCCCCAAGTACCCCACTCCAGGCAGGCGGAATACGTACGTGTGCGTGTGTTCGAGATAGAATAAAAAGAAAATAATCCGAAAAAGGGGTGCAACACGAGGACTTCCCAGGAGGTCACCCATCCTAGTACTACTCTCGCCCAAGCACGCTTAACTGCGGAGTTCTGATGGGATCCGGTGCATTAGTGCTGGTATGATCGCACCCGTCATGCCTTGCGCCCTTAATTTATTAAGGCGTTCGTTTTCTTCCGGCCCGCACTTAAGGGAGTCGCAAAATTCGGATTCTACGCCCCGAACCTTTCTCCCCAAGTACCCCACTCCAGGCAGGCGGAATACGTACGTGTGCGTGTGTTCGAGATAGAATAAAAAGAAAATAATCCGAAAAAGAGGGTGCAACACGAGGACTTCCCAGGAGGTCACCCATCCTAGTACTACTCTCGCCCAAGCACGCTTAACTGCGGAGTTCTGATGGGATCCGGTGCATTAGTGCTGGTATGATCGCACCCGTCATGCCTTGCGCCCTTAATTTATTTAAGGCGTTCGTTTTCTTCCGGCCCGCACTTAAGGGAGTCGCAAAATTCGGATTCTACGCCCCGAACCTTTCTCCCCAAGTACCCCACTCCAGGCAGGCGGAATACGTACGTGTGCGTGTGTTCGAGATAGAATAAAAAGAAAATAATCCGAAAAAGAGGGGTGCAACACGAGGACTTCCCAGGAGGTCACCCATCCTAGTACTACTCTCGCCCAAGCACGCTTAACTGCGGAGTTCTGATGGGATCCGGTGCATTAGTGCTGGTATGATCGCACCCGTCATGCCTTGCGCCCTTAATTTATTAAGGCGTTCGTTTTCTTCCGGCCCGCACTTAAGGGAGTCGCAAAATTCGGATTCTACGCCCCGAACCTTTCTCCCCAAGTACCCCACTCCAGGCAGGCGGAATACGTACGTGTGCGTGTGTTCGAGATAGAATAAAAAGAAAATAATCCGAAAAAGAGGGTGCAACACGAGGACTTCCCAGGAGGTCACCCATCCTAGTACTACTCTCGCCCAAGCACGCTTAACTGCGGAGTTCTGATGGGATCCGGTGCATTAGTGCTGGTATGATCGCACCCGTCATGCCTTGCGCCCTTAATTTATTAAGGCGTTCGTTTTCTTCCGGCCCGCACTTAAGGGAGTCGCAAAATTCGGATTCTACGCCCCGAACCTTTCTCCCCAAGTACCCCACTCCAGGCAGGCGGAATACGTACGTGTGCGTGTGTTCGAGATAGAATAAAAAGAAAATAATCCGAAAAAGGGGTGCAACACGAGGACTTCCCAGGAGGTCACCCATCCTAGTACTACTCTCGCCCAAGCACGCTTAACTGCGGAGTTCTGATGGGATCCGGTGCATTAGTGCTGGTATGATCGCACCCGTCATGCCTTGCGCCCTTAATTTATTAAGGCGTTCGTTTTCTTCCGGCCCGCACTTAAGGGAGTCGCAAAATTCGGATTCTACGCCCCGAACCTTTCTCCCCAAGTACCCCACTCCAGGCAGGCGGAATACGTACGTGTGCGTGTGTTCGAGATAGAATAAAAAGAAAATAATCCGAAAAAGGGGTGCAACACGAGGACTTCCCAGGAGGTCACCCATCCTAGTACTACTCTCGCCCAAGCACGCTTAACTGCGGAGTTCTGATGGGATCCGGTGCATTAGTGCTGGTATGATCGCACCCGTCATGCCTTGCGCCCTTAATTTATTAAGGCGTTCGTTTTCTTCCGGCCCGCACTTAAGGGAGTCGCAAAATTCGGATTCTACGCCCCGAACCTTTCTCCCCAAGTACCCCACTCCAGGCAGGCGGAATACGTACGTGTGCGTGTGTTCGAGATAGAATAAAAAGAAAATAATCCGAAAAAAGGGGTGCAACACGAGGACTTCCCAGGAGGTCACCCATCCTAGTACTACTCTCGCCCAAGCACGCTTAACTGCGGAGTTCTGATGGGATCCGGTGCATTAGTGCTGGTATGATCGCACCCGTCATGCCTTGCGCCCTTAATTTATTAAGGCGTTCGTTTTCTTCCGGCCCGCACTTAAGGGAGTCGCAAAATTCGGATTCTACGCCCCGAACCTTTCTCCCCAAGTACCCCACTCCAGGCAGGCGGAATACGTACGTGTGCGTGTGTTCGAGATAGAATAAAAAGAAAATAATCCGAAAAAGGGTGCAACACGAGGACTTCCCAGGAGGTCACCCATCCTAGTACTACTCTCGCCCAAGCACGCTTAACTGCGGAGTTCTGATGGGATCCGGTGCATTAGTGCTGGTATGATCGCACCCGTCATGCCTTGCGCCCTTAATTTATTAAGGCGTTCGTTTTCTTCCGGCCCGCACTTAAGGGAGTCGCAAAATTCGGATTCTACGCCCGAACCTTTCTCCCCAAGTACCCCACTCCAGGCAGGCGGAATACGTACGTGTGCGTGTGTTCGAGATAGAATAAAAAGAAAATAATCCGAAAAAGGGGTGCAACACGAGGACTTCCCAGGAGGTCACCCATCCTAGTACTACTCTCGCCCAAGCACGCTTAACTGCGGAGTTCTGATGGGATCCGGTGCATTAGTGCTGGTATGATCGCACCCGTCATGCCTTGCGCCCTTAATTTATTAAGGCGTTCGTTTTCTTCCGGCCCGCACTTAAGGGAGTCGCAAAATTCGGATTCTACGCCCCGAACCTTTCTCCCCAAGTACCCCACTCCAGGCAGGCGGAATACGTACGTGTGCGTGTGTTCGAGATAGAATAAAAAGAAAATAATCCGAAAAAGGGGTGCAACACGAGGACTTCCCAGGAGGTCACCCATCCTAGTACTACTCTCGCCCAAGCACGCTTAACTGCGGAGTTCTGATGGGATCCGGTGCATTAGTGCTGGTATGATCGCACCCGTCATGCCTTGCGCCCTTAATTTATTAAGGCGTTCGTTTTCTTCCGGCCCGCACTTAAGGGAGTCGCAAAATTCGGATTCTACGCCCCGAACCTTTCTCCCCAAGTACCCCACTCCAGGCAGGCGGAATACGTACGTGTGCGTGTGTTCGAGATAGAATAAAAAGAAAATAATCCGAAAAAGAGGGGTGCAACACGAGGACTTCCCAGGAGGTCACCCATCCTAGTACTACTCTCGCCCAAGCACGCTTAACTGCGGAGTTCTGATGGGATCCGGTGCATTAGTGCTGGTATGATCGCACCCGTCATGCCTTGCGCCCTTAATTTATTAAGGCGTTCGTTTTCTTCCGGCCCGCACTTAAGGGAGTCGCAAAATTCGGATTCTACGCCCCGAACCTTTCTCCCCAAGTACCCCACTCCAGGCAGGCGGAATACGTACGTGTGCGTGTGTTCGAGATAGAATAAAAAGAAAATAATCCGAAAAAGAGGGGTGCAACACGAGGACTTCCCAGGAGGTCACCCATCCTAGTACTACTCTCGCCCAAGCACGCTTAACTGCGGAGTTCTGATGGGATCCGGTGCATTAGTGCTGGTATGATCGCACCCGTCATGCCTTGCGCCCTTAATTTATTTAAGGCGTTCGTTTTCTTCCGGCCCGCACTTAAGGGAGTCGCAAAATTCGGATTCTACGCCCCGAACCTTTCTCCCCAAGTACCCCACTCCAGGCAGGCGGAATACGTACGTGTGCGTGTGTTCGAGATAGAATAAAAAGAAAATAATCCGAAAAAGAGGGGTGCAACACGAGGACTTCCCAGGAGGTCACCCATCCTAGTACTACTCTCGCCCAAGCACGCTTAACTGCGGAGTTCTGATGGGATCCGGTGCATTAGTGCTGGTATGATCGCACCCGTCATGCCTTGCGCCCTTAATTTATTAAGGCGTTCGTTTTCTTCCGGCCCGCACTAAGGGAGTCGCAAAATTCGGATTCTACGCCCCGAACCTTTCTCCCCAAGTACCCCACTCCAGGCAGGCGGAATACGTACGTGTGCGTGTGTTCGAGATAGAATAAAAAGAAAATAATCCGAAAAAGGGGTGCAACACGAGGACTTCCCAGGAGGTCACCCATCCTAGTACTACTCTCGCCCAAGCACGCTTAACTGCGGAGTTCTGATGGGATCCGGTGCATTAGTGCTGGTATGATCGCACCCGTCATGCCTTGCGCCCTTAATTTATTTAAGGCGTTCGTTTTCTTCCGGCCCGCACTTAAGGGAGTCGCAAAATTCGGATTCTACGCCCCGAACCTTTCTCCCCAAGTACCCCACTCCAGGCAGGCGGAATACGTACGTGTGCGTGTGTTCGAGATAGAATAAAAAGAAAATAATCCGAAAAAGAGGGTGCAACACGAGGACTTCCCAGGAGGTCACCCATCCTAGTACTACTCTCGCCCAAGCACGCTTAACTGCGGAGTTCTGATGGGATCCGGTGCATTAGTGCTGGTATGATCGCACCCGTCATGCCTTGCGCCCTTAATTTATTAAGGCGTTCGTTTTCTTCGGCCCGCACTTAAGGGAGTCGCAAAATTCGGATTCTACGCCCCGAACCTTTCTCCCCAAGTACCCCACTCCAGGCAGGCGGAATACGTACGTGTGCGTGTGTTCGAGATAGAATAAAAAGAAAATAATCCGAAAAAGGGGTGCAACACGAGGACTTCCCAGGAGGTCACCCATCCTAGTACTACTCTCGCCCAAGCACGCTTAACTGCGGAGTTCTGATGGGATCCGGTGCATTAGTGCTGGTATGATCGCACCCGTCATGCCTTGCGCCCTTAATTTATTAAGGCGTTCGTTTTCTTCCGGCCCGCACTAAGGGAGTCGCAAAATTCGGATTCTACGCCCCGAACCTTTCTCCCCAAGTACCCCACTCCAGGCAGGCGGAATACGTACGTGTGCGTGTGTTCGAGATAGAATAAAAAGAAAATAATCCGAAAAAGAGGGGTGCAACACGAGGACTTCCCAGGAGGTCACCCATCCTAGTACTACTCTCGCCCAAGCACGCTTAACTGCGGAGTTCTGATGGGATCCGGTGCATTAGTGCTGGTATGATCGCACCCGTCATGCCTTGCGCCCTTAATTTATTAAGGCGTTCGTTTTCTTCGGCCCGCACTTAAGGGAGTCGCAAAATTCGGATTCTACGCCCCGAACCTTTCTCCCCAAGTACCCCACTCCAGGCAGGCGGAATACGTACGTGTGCGTGTGTTCGAGATAGAATAAAAAGAAAATAATCCGAAAAAGGGGTGCAACACGAGGACTTCCCAGGAGGTCACCCATCCTAGTACTACTCTCGCCCAAGCACGCTTAACTGCGGAGTTCTGATGGGATCCGGTGCATTAGTGCTGGTATGATCGCACCCGTCATGCCTTGCGCCCTTAATTTATTTAAGGCGTTCGTTTTCTTCCGGCCCGCACTAAAGGGCAAAATTCGGACGCCCCGAACCTTTCTCCCCAAGTACCCCACTCCAGGCAGGCGGAATACGTACGTGTGCGTGTGTTCGAGATAGAATAAAAAGAAAATAATCCGAAAAAGGGGTGCAACACGAGGACTTCCCAGGAGGTCACCCATCCTAGTACTACTCTCGCCCAAGCACGCTTAACTGCGGAGTTCTGATGGGATCCGGTGCATTAGTGCTGGTATGATCGCACCCGTCATGCCTTGCGCCCTTAATTTATTTAAGGCGTTCGTTTTCTTCCGGCCCGCACTTAAGGGAGTCGCAAAATTCGGATTCTACGCCCCGAACCTTTCTCCCCAAGTACCCCACTCCAGGCAGGCGGAATACGTACGTGTGCGTGTGTTCGAGATAGAATAAAAAGAAAATAATCCGAAAAAGGGGTGCAACACGAGGACTTCCCAGGAGGTCACCCATCCTAGTACTACTCTCGCCCAAGCACGCTTAACTGCGGAGTTCTGATGGGATCCGGTGCATTAGTGCTGGTATGATCGCACCCGTCATGCCTTGCGCCCTTAATTTATTAAGGCGTTCGTTTTCTTCCGGCCCGCACTTAAGGGAGTCGCAAAATTCGGATTCTACGCCCCGAACCTTTCTCCCCAAGTACCCCACTCCAGGCAGGCGGAATACGTACGTGTGCGTGTGTTCGAGATAGAATAAAAAGAAAATAATCCGAAAAAGGGGTGCAACACGAGGACTTCCCAGGAGGTCACCCATCCTAGTACTACTCTCGCCCAAGCACGCTTAACTGCGGAGTTCTGATGGGATCCGGTGCATTAGTGCTGGTATGATCGCACCCGTCATGCCTTGCGCCCTTAATTTATTAAGGCGTTCGTTTTCTTCCGGCCCGCACTTAAGGGAGTCGCAAAATTCGGATTCTACGCCCCGAACCTTTCTCCCCAAGTACCCCACTCCAGGCAGGCGGAATACGTACGTGTGCGTGTGTTCGAGATAGAATAAAAAGAAAATAATCCGAAAAAGAGGGGTGCAACACGAGGACTTCCCAGGAGGTCACCCATCCTAGTACTACTCTCGCCCAAGCACGCTTAACTGCGGAGTTCTGATGGGATCCGGTGCATTAGTGCTGGTATGATCGCACCCGTCATGCCTTGCGCCCTTAATTTATTTAAGGCGTTCGTTTTCTTCCGGCCCGCACTTAAGGGAGTCGCAAAATTCGGATTCTACGCCCCGAACCTTTCTCCCCAAGTACCCCACTCCAGGCAGGCGGAATACGTACGTGTGCGTGTGTTCGAGATAGAATAAAAAGAAAATAATCCGAAAAAGAGGGTGCAACACGAGGACTTCCCAGGAGGTCACCCATCCTAGTACTACTCTCGCCCAAGCACGCTTAACTGCGGAGTTCTGATGGGATCCGGTGCATTAGTGCTGGTATGATCGCACCCGTCATGCCTTGCGCCCTTAATTTATTAAGGCGTTCGTTTTCTTCCGGCCCGCACTTAAGGGAGTCGCAAAATTCGGATTCTACGCCCCGAACCTTTCTCCCCAAGTACCCCACTCCAGGCAGGCGGAATACGTACGTGTGCGTGTGTTCGAGATAGAATAAAAAGAAAATAATCCGAAAAAGGGGTGCAACACGAGGACTTCCCAGGAGGTCACCCATCCTAGTACTACTCTCGCCCAAGCACGCTTAACTGCGGAGTTCTGATGGGATCCGGTGCATTAGTGCTGGTATGATCGCACCCGTCATGCCTTGCGCCCTTAATTTATTAAGGCGTTCGTTTTCTTCCGGCCCGCACTTAAGGGAGTCGCAAAATTCGGATTCTACGCCCCGAACCTTTCTCCCCAAGTACCCCACTCCAGGCAGGCGGAATACGTACGTGTGCGTGTGTTCGAGATAGAATAAAAAGAAAATAATCCGAAAAAGGGGTGCAACACGAGGACTTCCCAGGAGGTCACCCATCCTAGTACTACTCTCGCCCAAGCACGCTTAACTGCGGAGTTCTGATGGGATCCGGTGCATTAGTGCTGGTATGATCGCACCCGTCATGCCTTGCGCCCTTAATTTATTTAAGGCGTTCGTTTTCTTCCGGCCCGCACTTAAGGGAGTCGCAAAATTCGGATTCTACGCCCCGAACCTTTCTCCCCAAGTACCCCACTCCAGGCAGGCGGAATACGTACGTGTGCGTGTGTTCGAGATAGAATAAAAAGAAAATAATCCGAAAAAGGGGTGCAACACGAGGACTTCCCAGGAGGTCACCCATCCTAGTACTACTCTCGCCCAAGCACGCTTAACTGCGGAGTTCTGATGGGATCCGGTGCATTAGTGCTGGTATGATCGCACCCGTCATGCCTTGCGCCCTTAATTTATTAAGGCGTTCGTTTTCTTCCGGCCCGCACTTAAGGGAGTCGCAAAATTCGGATTCTACGCCCCGAACCTTTCTCCCCAAGTACCCCACTCCAGGCAGGCGGAATACGTACGTGTGCGTGTGTTCGAGATAGAATAAAAAGAAAATAATCCGAAAAAGGGGTGCAACACGAGGACTTCCCAGGAGGTCACCCATCCTAGTACTACTCTCGCCCAAGCACGCTTAACTGCGGAGTTCTGATGGGATCCGGTGCATTAGTGCTGGTATGATCGCACCCGTCATGCCTTGCGCCCTTAATTTATTTAAGGCGTTCGTTTTCTTCGGCCCGCACTTAAGGGAGTCGCAAAATTCGGATTCTACGCCCGAACCTTTCTCCCCAAGTACCCCACTCCAGGCAGGCGGAATACGTACGTGTGCGTGTGTTCGAGATAGAATAAAAAGAAAATAATCCGAAAAAGGGGTGCAACACGAGGACTTCCCAGGAGGTCACCCATCCTAGTACTACTCTCGCCCAAGCACGCTTAACTGCGGAGTTCTGATGGGATCCGGTGCATTAGTGCTGGTATGATCGCACCCGTCATGCCTTGCGCCCTTAATTTATTAAGGCGTTCGTTTTCTTCCGGCCCACACTAAGGGAGTCGCAAAATTCGGATTCTACGCCCCGAACCTTTCTCCCCAAGTACCCCACTCCAGGCAGGCGGAATACGTACGTGTGCGTGTGTTCGAGATAGAATAAAAAGAAAATAATCCGAAAAAGAGGGTGCAACACGAGGACTTCCCAGGAGGTCACCCATCCTAGTACTACTCTCGCCCAAGCACGCTTAACTGCGGAGTTCTGATGGGATCCGGTGCATTAGTGCTGGTATGATCGCACCCGTCATGCCTTGCGCCCTTAATTTATTAAGGCGTTCGTTTTCTTCCGGCCCGCACTTAAGGGAGTCGCAAAATTCGGATTCTACGCCCGAACCTTTCTCCCCAAGTACCCCACTCCAGGCAGGCGGAATACGTACGTGTGCGTGTGTTCGAGATAGAATAAAAAGAAAATAATCCGAAAAAGGGGTGCAACACGAGGACTTCCCAGGAGGTCACCCATCCTAGTACTACTCTCGCCCAAGCACGCTTAACTGCGGAGTTCTGATGGGATCCGGTGCATTAGTGCTGGTATGATCGCACCCGTCATGCCTTGCGCCCTTAATTTATTAAGGCGTTCGTTTTCTTCCGGCCCGCACTTAAGGGAGTCGCAAAATTCGGATTCTACGCCCCGAACCTTTCTCCCCAAGTACCCCACTCCAGGCAGGCGGAATACGTACGTGTGCGTGTGTTCGAGATAGAATAAAAAGAAAATAATCCGAAAAAGGGGTGCAACACGAGGACTTCCCAGGAGGTCACCCATCCTAGTACTACTCTCGCCCAAGCACGCTTAACTGCGGAGTTCTGATGGGATCCGGTGCATTAGTGCTGGTATGATCGCACCCGTCATGCCTTGCGCCCTTAATTTATTAAGGCGTTCGTTTTCTTCGGCCCGCACTAAGGGAGTCGCAAAATTCGGATTCTACGCCCCGAACCTTTCTCCCCAAGTACCCCACTCCAGGCAGGCGGAATACGTACGTGTGCGTGTGTTCGAGATAGAATAAAAAGAAAATAATCCGAAAAAGAGGGGTGCAACACGAGGACTTCCCAGGAGGTCACCCATCCTAGTACTACTCTCGCCCAAGCACGCTTAACTGCGGAGTTCTGATGGGATCCGGTGCATTAGTGCTGGTATGATCGCACCCGTCATGCCTTGCGCCCTTAATTTATTAAGGCGTTCGTTTTCTTCCGGCCCGCACTTAAGGGAGTCGCAAAATTCGGATTCTACGCCCCGAACCTTTCTCCCCAAGTACCCCACTCCAGGCAGGCGGAATACGTACGTGTGCGTGTGTTCGAGATAGAATAAAAAGAAAATAATCCGAAAAAGAGGGGTGCAACACGAGGACTTCCCAGGAGGTCACCCATCCTAGTACTACTCTCGCCCAAGCACGCTTAACTGCGGAGTTCTGATGGGATCCGGTGCATTAGTGCTGGTATGATCGCACCCGTCATGCCTTGCGCCCTTAATTTATTAAGGCGTTCGTTTTCTTCCGGCCCGCACTAAGGGAGTCGCAAAATTCGGATTCTACGCCCCGAACCTTTCTCCCCAAGTACCCCACTCCAGGCAGGCGGAATACGTACGTGTGCGTGTGTTCGAGATAGAATAAAAAGAAAATAATCCGAAAAAGAGGGGTGCAACACGAGGACTTCCCAGGAGGTCACCCATCCTAGTACTACTCTCGCCCAAGCACGCTTAACTGCGGAGTTCTGATGGGATCCGGTGCATTAGTGCTGGTATGATCGCACCCGTCATGCCTTGCGCCCTTAATTTATTTAAGGCGTTCGTTTTCTTCCGGCCCGCACTTAAGGGAGTCGCAAAATTCGGATTCTACGCCCCGAACCTTTCTCCCCAAGTACCCCACTCCAGGCAGGCGGAATACGTACGTGTGCGTGTGTTCGAGATAGAATAAAAAGAAAATAATCCGAAAAAGAGGGTGCAACACGAGGACTTCCCAGGAGGTCACCCATCCTAGTACTACTCTCGCCCAAGCACGCTTAACTGCGGAGTTCTGATGGGATCCGGTGCATTAGTGCTGGTATGATCGCACCCGTCATGCCTTGCGCCCTTAATTTATTAAGGCGTTCGTTTTCTTCCGGCCCGCACTTAAGGGAGTCGCAAAATTCGGATTCTACGCCCCGAACCTTTCTCCCCAAGTACCCCACTCCAGGCAGGCGGAATACGTACGTGTGCGTGTGTTCGAGATAGAATAAAAAGAAAATAATCCGAAAAAGGGGTGCAACACGAGGACTTCCCAGGAGGTCACCCATCCTAGTACTACTCTCGCCCAAGCACGCTTAACTGCGGAGTTCTGATGGGATCCGGTGCATTAGTGCTGGTATGATCGCACCCGTCATGCCTTGCGCCCTTAATTTATTAAGGCGTTCGTTTTCTTCCGGCCCGCACTTAAGGGAGTCGCAAAATTCGGATTCTACGCCCCGAACCTTTCTCCCCAAGTACCCCACTCCAGGCAGGCGGAATACGTACGTGTGCGTGTGTTCGAGATAGAATAAAAAGAAAATAATCCGAAAAAGGGGTGCAACACGAGGACTTCCCAGGAGGTCACCCATCCTAGTACTACTCTCGCCCAAGCACGCTTAACTGCGGAGTTCTGATGGGATCCGGTGCATTAGTGCTGGTATGATCGCACCCGTCATGCCTTGCGCCCTTAATTTATTAAGGCGTTCGTTTTCTTCCGGCCCGCACTAAGGGAGTCGCAAAATTCGGATTCTACGCCCCGAACCTTTCTCCCCAAGTACCCCACTCCAGGCAGGCGGAATACGTACGTGTGCGTGTGTTCGAGATAGAATAAAAAGAAAATAATCCGAAAAAGGGGTGCAACACGAGGACTTCCCAGGAGGTCACCCATCCTAGTACTACTCTCGCCCAAGCACGCTTAACTGCGGAGTTCTGATGGGATCCGGTGCATTAGTGCTGGTATGATCGCACCCGTCATGCCTTGCGCCCTTAATTTATTAAGGCGTTCGTTTTCTTCCGGCCCGCACTTAAGGGAGTCGCAAAATTCGGATTCTACGCCCCGAACCTTTCTCCCCAAGTACCCCACTCCAGGCAGGCGGAATACGTACGTGTGCGTGTGTTCGAGATAGAATAAAAAGAAAATAATCCGAAAAAGGGGTGCAACACGAGGACTTCCCAGGAGGTCACCCATCCTAGTACTACTCTCGCCCAAGCACGCTTAACTGCGGAGTTCTGATGGGATCCGGTGCATTAGTGCTGGTATGATCGCACCCGTCATGCCTTGCGCCCTTAATTTATTAAGGCGTTCGTTTTCTTCCGGCCCGCACTTAAGGGAGTCGCAAAATTCGGATTCTACGCCCCGAACCTTTCTCCCCAAGTACCCCACTCCAGGCAGGCGGAATACGTACGTGTGCGTGTGTTCGAGATAGAATAAAAAGAAAATAATCCGAAAAAGAGGGTGCAACACGAGGACTTCCCAGGAGGTCACCCATCCTAGTACTACTCTCGCCCAAGCACGCTTAACTGCGGAGTTCTGATGGGATCCGGTGCATTAGTGCTGGTATGATCGCACCCGTCATGCCTTGCGCCCTTAATTTATTAAGGCGTTCGTTTTCTTCCGGCCCGCACTTAAGGGAGTCGCAAAATTCGGATTCTACGCCCGAACCTTTCTCCCCAAGTACCCCACTCCAGGCAGGCGGAATACGTACGTGTGTGTGTTCGAGATAGAATAAAAAGAAAATAATCCGAAAAAGAGGGGTGCAACACGAGGACTTCCCAGGAGGTCACCCATCCTAGTACTACTCTCGCCCAAGCACGCTTAACTGCGGAGTTCTGATGGGATCCGGTGCATTAGTGCTGGTATGATCGCACCCGTCATGCCTTGCGCCCTTAATTTATTTAAGGCGTTCGTTTTCTTCCGGCCCGCACTTAAGGGAGTCGCAAAATTCGGATTCTACGCCCCGAACCTTTCTCCCCAAGTACCCCACTCCAGGCAGGCGGAATACGTACGTGTGCGTGTGTTCGAGATAGAATAAAAAGAAAATAATCCGAAAAAGAGGGGTGCAACACGAGGACTTCCCAGGAGGTCACCCATCCTAGTACTACTCTCGCCCAAGCACGCTTAACTGCGGAGTTCTGATGGGATCCGGTGCATTAGTGCTGGTATGATCGCACCCGTCATGCCTTGCGCCCTTAATTTATTAAGGCGTTCGTTTTCTTCGGCCCGCACTTAAGGGAGTCGCAAAATTCGGATTCTACGCCCCGAACCTTTCTCCCCAAGTACCCCACTCCAGGCAGGCGGAATACGTACGTGTGCGTGTGTTCGAGATAGAATAAAAAGAAAATAATCCGAAAAAGAGGGGTGCAACACGAGGACTTCCCAGGAGGTCACCCATCCTAGTACTACTCTCGCCCAAGCACGCTTAACTGCGGAGTTCTGATGGGATCCGGTGCATTAGTGCTGGTATGATCGCACCCGTCATGCCTTGCGCCCTTAATTTATTAAGGCGTTCGTTTTCTTCCGGCCCGCACTTAAGGGAGTCGCAAAATTCGGATTCTACGCCCCGAACCTTTCTCCCCAAGTACCCCACTCCAGGCAGGCGGAATACGTACGTGTGCGTGTGTTCGAGATAGAATAAAAAGAAAATAATCCGAAAAAAGGGGTGCAACACGAGGACTTCCCAGGAGGTCACCCATCCTAGTACTACTCTCGCCCAAGCACGCTTAACTGCGGAGTTCTGATGGGATCCGGTGCATTAGTGCTGGTATGATCGCACCCGTCATGCCTTGCGCCCTTAATTTATTAAGGCGTTCGTTTTCTTCCGGCCCGCACTTAAGGGAGTCGCAAAATTCGGATTCTACGCCCCGAACCTTTCTCCCCAAGTACCCCACTCCAGGCAGGCGGAATACGTACGTGTGCGTGTGTTCGAGATAGAATAAAAAGAAAATAATCCGAAAAAGAGGGGTGCAACACGAGGACTTCCCAGGAGGTCACCCATCCTAGTACTACTCTCGCCCAAGCACGCTTAACTGCGGAGTTCTGATGGGATCCGGTGCATTAGTGCTGGTATGATCGCACCCGTCATGCCTTGCGCCCTTAATTTATTAAGGCGTTCGTTTTCTTCCGGCCCGCACTTAAGGGAGTCGCAAAATTCGGATTCTACGCCCCGAACCTTTCTCCCCAAGTACCCCACTCCAGGCAGGCGGAATACGTACGTGTGCGTGTGTTCGAGATAGAATAAAAAGAAAATAATCCGAAAAAGAGGGGTGCAACACGAGGACTTCCCAGGAGGTCACCCATCCTAGTACTACTCTCGCCCAAGCACGCTTAACTGCGGAGTTCTGATGGGATCCGGTGCATTAGTGCTGGTATGATCGCACCCGTCATGCCTTGCGCCCTTAATTTATTTAAGGCGTTCGTTTTCTTCCGGCCCGCACTTAAGGGAGTCGCAAAATTCGGATTCTACGCCCCGAACCTTTCTCCCCAAGTACCCCACTCCAGGCAGGCGGAATACGTACGTGTGCGTGTGTTCGAGATAGAATAAAAAGAAAATAATCCGAAAAAGAGGGGTGCAACACGAGGACTTCCCAGGAGGTCACCCATCCTAGTACTACTCTCGCCCAAGCACGCTTAACTGCGGAGTTCTGATGGGATCCGGTGCATTAGTGCTGGTATGATCGCACCCGTCATGCCTTGCGCCCTTAATTTATTAAGGCGTTCGTTTTCTTCCGGCCCGCACTTAAGGGAGTCGCAAAATTCGGATTCTACGCCCCGAACCTTTCTCCCCAAGTACCCCACTCCAGGCAGGCGGAATACGTACGTGTGCGTGTGTTCGAGATAGAATAAAAAGAAAATAATCCGAAAAAGGGGTGCAACACGAGGACTTCCCAGGAGGTCACCCATCCTAGTACTACTCTCGCCCAAGCACGCTTAACTGCGGAGTTCTGATGGGATCCGGTGCATTAGTGCTGGTATGATCGCACCCGTCATGCCTTGCGCCCTTAATTTATTTAAGGCGTTCGTTTTCTTCCGGCCCGCACTTAAGGGAGTCGCAAAATTCGGATTCTACGCCCCGAACCTTTCTCCCCAAGTACCCCACTCCAGGCAGGCGGAATACGTACGTGTGCGTGTGTTCGAGATAGAATAAAAAGAAAATAATCCGAAAAAAGGGGTGCAACACGAGGACTTCCCAGGAGGTCACCCATCCTAGTACTACTCTCGCCCAAGCACGCTTAACTGCGGAGTTCTGATGGGATCCGGTGCATTAGTGCTGGTATGATCGCACCCGTCATGCCTTGCGCCCTTAATTTATTAAGGCGTTCGTTTTCTTCCGGCCCGCACTTAAGGGAGTCGCAAAATTCGGATTCTACGCCCCGAACCTTTCTCCCCAAGTACCCCACTCCAGGCAGGCGGAATACGTACGTGTGCGTGTGTTCGAGATAGAATAAAAAGAAAATAATCCGAAAAAAGGGGTGCAACACGAGGACTTCCCAGGAGGTCACCCATCCTAGTACTACTCTCGCCCAAGCACGCTTAACTGCGGAGTTCTGATGGGATCCGGTGCATTAGTGCTGGTATGATCGCACCCGTCATGCCTTGCGCCCTTAATTTATTTAAGGCGTTCGTTTTCTTCCGGCCCGCACTTAAGGGAGTCGCAAAATTCGGATTCTACGCCCCGAACCTTTCTCCCCAAGTACCCCACTCCAGGCAGGCGGAATACGTACGTGTGCGTGTGTTCGAGATAGAATAAAAAGAAAATAATCCGAAAAAGGGGTGCAACACGAGGACTTCCCAGGAGGTCACCCATCCTAGTACTACTCTCGCCCAAGCACGCTTAACTGCGGAGTTCTGATGGGATCCGGTGCATTAGTGCTGGTATGATCGCACCCGTCATGCCTTGCGCCCTTAATTTATTAAGGCGTTCGTTTTCTTCCGGCCCGCACTTAAGGGAGTCGCAAAATTCGGATTCTACGCCCCGAACCTTTCTCCCCAAGTACCCCACTCCAGGCAGGCGGAATACGTACGTGTGCGTGTGTTCGAGATAGAATAAAAAGAAAATAATCCGAAAAAGAGGGTGCAACACGAGGACTTCCCAGGAGGTCACCCATCCTAGTACTACTCTCGCCCAAGCACGCTTAACTGCGGAGTTCTGATGGGATCCGGTGCATTAGTGCTGGTATGATCGCACCCGTCATGCCTTGCGCCCTTAATTTATTAAGGCGTTCGTTTTCTTCCGGCCCGCACTTAAGGGAGTCGCAAAATTCGGATTCTACGCCCCGAACCTTTCTCCCCAAGTACCCCACTCCAGGCAGGCGGAATACGTACGTGTGCGTGTGTTCGAGATAGAATAAAAAGAAAATAATCCGAAAAAGGGGTGCAACACGAGGACTTCCCAGGAGGTCACCCATCCTAGTACTACTCTCGCCCAAGCACGCTTAACTGCGGAGTTCTGATGGGATCCGGTGCATTAGTGCTGGTATGATCGCACCCGTCATGCCTTGCGCCCTTAATTTATTTAAGGCGTTCGTTTTCTTCCGGCCCGCACTTAAGGGAGTCGCAAAATTCGGATTCTACGCCCCGAACCTTTCTCCCCAAGTACCCCACTCCAGGCAGGCGGAATACGTACGTGTGCGTGTGTTCGAGATAGAATAAAAAGAAAATAATCCGAAAAAGGGGTGCAACACGAGGACTTCCCAGGAGGTCACCCATCCTAGTACTACTCTCGCCCAAGCACGCTTAACTGCGGAGTTCTGATGGGATCCGGTGCATTAGTGCTGGTATGATCGCACCCGTCATGCCTTGCGCCCTTAATTTATTAAGGCGTTCGTTTTCTTCCGGCCCGCACTAAGGGAGTCGCAAAATTCGGATTCTACGCCCGAACCTTTCTCCCCAAGTACCCCACTCCAGGCAGGCGGAATACGTACGTGTGCGTGTGTTCGAGATAGAATAAAAAGAAAATAATCCGAAAAAGGGGTGCAACACGAGGACTTCCCAGGAGGTCACCCATCCTAGTACTACTCTCGCCCAAGCACGCTTAACTGCGGAGTTCTGATGGGATCCGGTGCATTAGTGCTGGTATGATCGCACCCGTCATGCCTTGCGCCCTTAATTTATTAAGGCGTTCGTTTTCTTCGGCCCGCACTTAAGGGAGTCGCAAAATTCGGATTCTACGCCCGAACCTTTCTCCCCAAGTACCCCACTCCAGGCAGGCGGAATACGTACGTGTGCGTGTGTTCGAGATAGAATAAAAAGAAAATAATCCGAAAAAGGGGTGCAACACGAGGACTTCCCAGGAGGTCACCCATCCTAGTACTACTCTCGCCCAAGCACGCTTAACTGCGGAGTTCTGATGGGATCCGGTGCATTAGTGCTGGTATGATCGCACCCGTCATGCCTTGCGCCCTTAATTTATTAAGGCGTTCGTTTTCTTCCGGCCCGCACTTAAGGGAGTCGCAAAATTCGGATTCTACGCCCCGAACCTTTCTCCCCAAGTACCCCACTCCAGGCAGGCGGAATACGTACGTGTGCGTGTGTTCGAGATAGAATAAAAAGAAAATAATCCGAAAAAAGGGGTGCAACACGAGGACTTCCCAGGAGGTCACCCATCCTAGTACTACTCTCGCCCAAGCACGCTTAACTGCGGAGTTCTGATGGGATCCGGTGCATTAGTGCTGGTATGATCGCACCCGTCATGCCTTGCGCCCTTAATTTATTAAGGCGTTCGTTTTCTTCCGGCCCGCACTTAAGGGAGTCGCAAAATTCGGATTCTACGCCCCGAACCTTTCTCCCCAAGTACCCCACTCCAGGCAGGCGGAATACGTACGTGTGCGTGTGTTCGAGATAGAATAAAAAGAAAATAATCCGAAAAAAGGGTGCAACACGAGGACTTCCCAGGAGGTCACCCATCCTAGTACTACTCTCGCCCAAGCACGCTTAACTGCGGAGTTCTGATGGGATCCGGTGCATTAGTGCTGGTATGATCGCACCCGTCATGCCTTGCGCCCTTAATTTATTAAGGCGTTCGTTTTCTTCCGGCCCGCACTTAAGGGAGTCGCAAAATTCGGATTCTACGCCCGAACCTTTCTCCCCAAGTACCCCACTCCAGGCAGGCGGAATACGTACGTGTGCGTGTGTTCGAGATAGAATAAAAAGAAAATAATCCGAAAAAGGGGTGCAACACGAGGACTTCCCAGGAGGTCACCCATCCTAGTACTACTCTCGCCCAAGCACGCTTAACTGCGGAGTTCTGATGGGATCCGGTGCATTAGTGCTGGTATGATCGCACCCGTCATGCCTTGCGCCCTTAATTTATTAAGGCGTTCGTTTTCTTCCGGCCCGCACTTAAGGGAGTCGCAAAATTCGGATTCTACGCCCCGAACCTTTCTCCCCAAGTACCCCACTCCAGGCAGGCGGAATACGTACGTGTGCGTGTGTTCGAGATAGAATAAAAAGAAAATAATCCGAAAAAGGGGTGCAACACGAGGACTTCCCAGGAGGTCACCCATCCTAGTACTACTCTCGCCCAAGCACGCTTAACTGCGGAGTTCTGATGGGATCCGGTGCATTAGTGCTGGTATGATCGCACCCGTCATGCCTTGCGCCCTTAATTTATTTAAGGCGTTCGTTTTCTTCGGCCCGCACTTAAGGGAGTCGCAAAATTCGGATTCTACGCCCCGAACCTTTCTCCCCAAGTACCCCACTCCAGGCAGGCGGAATACGTACGTGTGCGTGTGTTCGAGATAGAATAAAAAGAAAATAATCCGAAAAAAGGGGTGCAACACGAGGACTTCCCAGGAGGTCACCCATCCTAGTACTACTCTCGCCCAAGCACGCTTAACTGCGGAGTTCTGATGGGATCCGGTGCATTAGTGCTGGTATGATCGCACCCGTCATGCCTTGCGCCCTTAATTTATTTAAGGCGTTCGTTTTCTTCCGGCCCGCACTTAAGGGAGTCGCAAAATTCGGATTCTACGCCCCGAACCTTTCTCCCCAAGTACCCCACTCCAGGCAGGCGGAATACGTACGTGTGCGTGTGTTCGAGATAGAATAAAAAGAAAATAATCCGAAAAAGGGGTGCAACACGAGGACTTCCCAGGAGGTCACCCATCCTAGTACTACTCTCGCCCAAGCACGCTTAACTGCGGAGTTCTGATGGGATCCGGTGCATTAGTGCTGGTATGATCGCACCCGTCATGCCTTGCGCCCTTAATTTATTTAAGGCGTTCGTTTTCTTCCGGCCCGCACCTAAGGGAGTCGCAAAATTCGGATTCTACGCCCCGAACCTTTCTCCCCAAGTACCCCACTCCAGGCAGGCGGAATACGTACGTGTGCGTGTGTTCGAGATAGAATAAAAAGAAAATAATCCGAAAAAGGGGTGCAACACGAGGACTTCCCAGGAGGTCACCCATCCTAGTACTACTCTCGCCCAAGCACGCTTAACTGCGGAGTTCTGATGGGATCCGGTGCATTAGTGCTGGTATGATCGCACCCGTCATGCCTTGCGCCCTTAATTTATTTAAGGCGTTCGTTTTCTTCCGGCCCGCACTTAAGGGAGTCGCAAAATTCGGATTCTACGCCCCGAACCTTTCTCCCCAAGTACCCCACTCCAGGCAGGCGGAATACGTACGTGTGCGTGTGTTCGAGATAGAATAAAAAGAAAATAATCCGAAAAAGAGGGGTGCAACACGAGGACTTCCCAGGAGGTCACCCATCCTAGTACTACTCTCGCCCAAGCACGCTTAACTGCGGAGTTCTGATGGGATCCGGTGCATTAGTGCTGGTATGATCGCACCCGTCATGCCTTGCGCCCTTAATTTATTAAGGCGTTCGTTTTCTTCCGGCCCGCACTTAAGGGAGTCGCAAAATTCGGATTCTACGCCCCGAACCTTTCTCCCCAAGTACCCCACTCCAGGCAGGCGGAATACGTACGTGTGCGTGTGTTCGAGATAGAATAAAAAGAAAATAATCCGAAAAAGGGGTGCAACACGAGGACTTCCCAGGAGGTCACCCATCCTAGTACTACTCTCGCCCAAGCACGCTTAACTGCGGAGTTCTGATGGGATCCGGTGCATTAGTGCTGGTATGATCGCACCCGTCATGCCTTGCGCCCTTAATTTATTAAGGCGTTCGTTTTCTTCGGCCCGCACTTAAGGGAGTCGCAAAATTCGGATTCTACGCCCCGAACCTTTCTCCCCAAGTACCCCACTCCAGGCAGGCGGAATACGTACGTGTGCGTGTGTTCGAGATAGAATAAAAAGAAAATAATCCGAAAAAGAGGGGTGCAACACGAGGACTTCCCAGGAGGTCACCCATCCTAGTACTACTCTCGCCCAAGCACGCTTAACTGCGGAGTTCTGATGGGATCCGGTGCATTAGTGCTGGTATGATCGCACCCGTCATGCCTTGCGCCCTTAATTTATTAAGGCGTTCGTTTTCTTCCGGCCCGCACTTAAGGGAGTCGCAAAATTCGGATTCTACGCCCCGAACCTTTCTCCCCAAGTACCCCACTCCAGGCAGGCGGAATACGTACGTGTGCGTGTGTTCGAGATAGAATAAAAAGAAAATAATCCGAAAAAGAGGGGTGCAACACGAGGACTTCCCAGGAGGTCACCCATCCTAGTACTACTCTCGCCCAAGCACGCTTAACTGCGGAGTTCTGATGGGATCCGGTGCATTAGTGCTGGTATGATCGCACCCGTCATGCCTTGCGCCCTTAATTTATTAAGGCGTTCGTTTTCTTCCGGCCCGCACTTAAGGGAGTCGCAAAATTCGGATTCTACGCCCGAACCTTTCTCCCCAAGTACCCCACTCCAGGCAGGCGGAATACGTACGTGTGCGTGTGTTCGAGATAGAATAAAAAGAAAATAATCCGAAAAAGAGGGTGCAACACGAGGACTTCCCAGGAGGTCACCCATCCTAGTACTACTCTCGCCCAAGCACGCTTAACTGCGGAGTTCTGATGGGATCCGGTGCATTAGTGCTGGTATGATCGCACCCGTCATGCCTTGCGCCCTTAATTTATTAAGGCGTTCGTTTTCTTCCGGCCCGCACTAAGGGAGTCGCAAAATTCGGATTCTACGCCCGAACCTTTCTCCCCAAGTACCCCACTCCAGGCAGGCGGAATACGTACGTGTGCGTGTGTTCGAGATAGAATAAAAAGAAAATAATCCGAAAAAGAGGGGTGCAACACGAGGACTTCCCAGGAGGTCACCCATCCTAGTACTACTCTCGCCCAAGCACGCTTAACTGCGGAGTTCTGATGGGATCCGGTGCATTAGTGCTGGTATGATCGCACCCGTCATGCCTTGCGCCCTTAATTTATTAAGGCGTTCGTTTTCTTCCGGCCCGCACTTAAGGGAGTCGCAAAATTCGGATTCTACGCCCCGAACCTTTCTCCCCAAGTACCCCACTCCAGGCAGGCGGAATACGTACGTGTGCGTGTGTTCGAGATAGAATAAAAAGAAAATAATCCGAAAAAGGGGTGCAACACGAGGACTTCCCAGGAGGTCACCCATCCTAGTACTACTCTCGCCCAAGCACGCTTAACTGCGGAGTTCTGATGGGATCCGGTGCATTAGTGCTGGTATGATCGCACCCGTCATGCCTTGCGCCCTTAATTTATTAAGGCGTTCGTTTTCTTCCGGCCCGCACTTAAGGGAGTCGCAAAATTCGGATTCTACGCCCCGAACCTTTCTCCCCAAGTACCCCACTCCAGGCAGGCGGAATACGTACGTGTGCGTGTGTTCGAGATAGAATAAAAAGAAAATAATCCGAAAAAGGGGGATACAACACGAGGACTTCCCAGGAGGTCACCCATCCTAGTACTACTCTCGCCCAAGCACGCTTAACTGCGGAGTTCTGATGGGATCCGGTGCATTAGTGCTGGTATGATCGCACCCGTCATGCCTTGCGCCCTTAATTTATTTAAGGCGTTCGTTTTCTTCCGGCCCGCACTTAAGGGAGTCGCAAAATTCGGATTCTACGCCCCGAACCTTTCTCCCCAAGTACCCCACTCCAGGCAGGCGGAATACGTACGTGTGCGTGTGTTCGAGATAGAATAAAAAGAAAATAATCCGAAAAAGAGGGGTGCAACACGAGGACTTCCCAGGAGGTCACCCATCCTAGTACTACTCTCGCCCAAGCACGCTTAACTGCGGAGTTCTGATGGGATCCGGTGCATTAGTGCTGGTATGATCGCACCCGTCATGCCTTGCGCCCTTAATTTATTAAGGCGTTCGTTTTCTTCCGGCCCGCACTTAAGGGAGTCGCAAAATTCGGATTCTACGCCCGAACCTTTCTCCCCAAGTACCCCACTCCAGGCAGGCGGAATACGTACGTGTGCGTGTGTTCGAGATAGAATAAAAAGAAAATAATCCGAAAAAGGGGTGCAACACGAGGACTTCCCAGGAGGTCACCCATCCTAGTACTACTCTCGCCCAAGCACGCTTAACTGCGGAGTTCTGATGGGATCCGGTGCATTAGTGCTGGTATGATCGCACCCGTCATGCCTTGCGCCCTTAATTTATTAAGGCGTTCGTTTTCTTCGGCCCGCACTTAAGGGAGTCGCAAAATTCGGATTCTACGCCCCGAACCTTTCTCCCCAAGTACCCCACTCCAGGCAGGCGGAATACGTACGTGTGCGTGTGTTCGAGATAGAATAAAAAGAAAATAATCCGAAAAAAGGGGTGCAACACGAGGACTTCCCAGGAGGTCACCCATCCTAGTACTACTCTCGCCCAAGCACGCTTAACTGCGGAGTTCTGATGGGATCCGGTGCATTAGTGCTGGTATGATCGCACCCGTCATGCCTTGCGCCCTTAATTTATTTAAGGCGTTCGTTTTCTTCCGGCCCGCACTTAAGGGAGTCGCAAAATTCGGATTCTACGCCCCGAACCTTTCTCCCCAAGTACCCCACTCCAGGCAGGCGGAATACGTACGTGTGCGTGTGTTCGAGATAGAATAAAAAGAAAATAATCCGAAAAAAGGGGTGCAACACGAGGACTTCCCAGGAGGTCACCCATCCTAGTACTACTCTCGCCCAAGCACGCTTAACTGCGGAGTTCTGATGGGATCCGGTGCATTAGTGCTGGTATGATCGCACCCGTCATGCCTTGCGCCCTTAATTTATTTAAGGCGTTCGTTTTCTTCGGCCCGCACTTAAGGGAGTCGCAAAATTCGGATTCTACGCCCCGAACCTTTCTCCCCAAGTACCCCACTCCAGGCAGGCGGAATACGTACGTGTGCGTGTGTTCGAGATAGAATAAAAAGAAAATAATCCGAAAAATAGGGGTGCAACACGAGGACTTCCCAGGAGGTCACCCATCCTAGTACTACTCTCGCCCAAGCACGCTTAACTGCGGAGTTCTGATGGGATCCGGTGCATTAGTGCTGGTATGATCGCACCCGTCATGCCTTGCGCCCTTAATTTATTAAGGCGTTCGTTTTCTTCCGGCCCGCACTTAAGGGAGTCGCAAAATTCGGATTCTACGCCCCGAACCTTTCTCCCCAAGTACCCCACTCCAGGCAGGCGGAATACGTACGTGTGCGTGTGTTCGAGATAGAATAAAAAGAAAATAATCCGAAAAAAGGGGTGCAACACGAGGACTTCCCAGGAGGTCACCCATCCTAGTACTACTCTCGCCCAAGCACGCTTAACTGCGGAGTTCTGATGGGATCCGGTGCATTAGTGCTGGTATGATCGCACCCGTCATGCCTTGCGCCCTTAATTTATTTAAGGCGTTCGTTTTCTTCGGCCCGCACTTAAGGGAGTCGCAAAATTCGGATTCTACGCCCCGAACCTTTCTCCCCAAGTACCCCACTCCAGGCAGGCGGAATACGTACGTGTGCGTGTGTTCGAGATAGAATAAAAAGAAAATAATCCGAAAAATAGGGGTGCAACACGAGGACTTCCCAGGAGGTCACCCATCCTAGTACTACTCTCGCCCAAGCACGCTTAACTGCGGAGTTCTGATGGGATCCGGTGCATTAGTGCTGGTATGATCGCACCCGTCATGCCTTGCGCCCTTAATTTATTAAGGCGTTCGTTTTCTTCCGGCCCGCACTTAAGGGAGTCGCAAAATTCGGATTCTACGCCCCGAACCTTTCTCCCCAAGTACCCCACTCCAGGCAGGCGGAATACGTACGTGTGCGTGTGTTCGAGATAGAATAAAAAGAAAATAATCCGAAAAAGAGGGTGCAACACGAGGACTTCCCAGGAGGTCACCCATCCTAGTACTACTCTCGCCCAAGCACGCTTAACTGCGGAGTTCTGATGGGATCCGGTGCATTAGTGCTGGTATGATCGCACCCGTCATGCCTTGCGCCCTTAATTTATTAAGGCGTTCGTTTTCTTCCGGCCCGCACTTAAGGGAGTCGCAAAATTCGGATTCTACGCCCCGAACCTTTCTCCCCAAGTACCCCACTCCAGGCAGGCGGAATACGTACGTGTGCGTGTGTTCGAGATAGAATAAAAAGAAAATAATCCGAAAAAGAGGGTGCAACACGAGGACTTCCCAGGAGGTCACCCATCCTAGTACTACTCTCGCCCAAGCACGCTTAACTGCGGAGTTCTGATGGGATCCGGTGCATTAGTGCTGGTATGATCGCACCCGTCATGCCTTGCGCCCTTAATTTATTAAGGCGTTCGTTTTCTTCCGGCCCGCACTTAAGGGAGTCGCAAAATTCGGATTCTACGCCCCGAACCTTTCTCCCCAAGTACCCCACTCCAGGCAGGCGGAATACGTACGTGTGCGTGTGTTCGAGATAGAATAAAAAGAAAATAATCCGAAAAAGAGGGTGCAACACGAGGACTTCCCAGGAGGTCACCCATCCTAGTACTACTCTCGCCCAAGCACGCTTAACTGCGGAGTTCTGATGGGATCCGGTGCATTAGTGCTGGTATGATCGCACCCGTCATGCCTTGCGCCCTTAATTTATTAAGGCGTTCGTTTTCTTCCGGCCCGCACTTAAGGGAGTCGCAAAATTCGGATTCTACGCCCCGAACCTTTCTCCCCAAGTACCCCACTCCAGGCAGGCGGAATACGTACGTGTGCGTGTGTTCGAGATAGAATAAAAAGAAAATAATCCGAAAAAGGGGTGCAACACGAGGACTTCCCAGGAGGTCACCCATCCTAGTACTACTCTCGCCCAAGCACGCTTAACTGCGGAGTTCTGATGGGATCCGGTGCATTAGTGCTGGTATGATCGCACCCGTCATGCCTTGCGCCCTTAATTTATTTAAGGCGTTCGTTTTCTTCCGGCCCGCACTTAAGGGAGTCGCAAAATTCGGATTCTACGCCCCGAACCTTTCTCCCCAAGTACCCCACTCCAGGCAGGCGGAATACGTACGTGTGCGTGTGTTCGAGATAGAATAAAAAGAAAATAATCCGAAAAAGGGGTGCAACACGAGGACTTCCCAGGAGGTCACCCATCCTAGTACTACTCTCGCCCAAGCACGCTTAACTGCGGAGTTCTGATGGGATCCGGTGCATTAGTGCTGGTATGATCGCACCCGTCATGCCTTGCGCCCTTAATTTATTAAGGCGTTCGTTTTCTTCGGCCCGCACTTAAGGGAGTCGCAAAATTCGGATTCTACGCCCGAACCTTTCTCCCCAAGTACCCCACTCCAGGCAGGCGGAATACGTACGTGTGCGTGTGTTCGAGATAGAATAAAAAGAAAATAATCCGAAAAAAGGGGTGCAACACGAGGACTTCCCAGGAGGTCACCCATCCTAGTACTACTCTCGCCCAAGCACGCTTAACTGCGGAGTTCTGATGGGATCCGGTGCATTAGTGCTGGTATGATCGCACCCGTCATGCCTTGCGCCCTTAATTTATTAAGGCGTTCGTTTTCTTCGGCCCGCACTTAAGGGAGTCGCAAAATTCGGATTCTACGCCCGAACCTTTCTCCCCAAGTACCCCACTCCAGGCAGGCGGAATACGTACGTGTGCGTGTGTTCGAGATAGAATAAAAAGAAAATAATCCGAAAAAGAGGGTGCAACACGAGGACTTCCCAGGAGGTCACCCATCCTAGTACTACTCTCGCCCAAGCACGCTTAACTGCGGAGTTCTGATGGGATCCGGTGCATTAGTGCTGGTATGATCGCACCCGTCATGCCTTGCGCCCTTAATTTATTAAGGCGTTCGTTTTCTTCCGGCCCGCACTTAAGGGAGTCGCAAAATTCGGATTCTACGCCCCGAACCTTTCTCCCCAAGTACCCCACTCCAGGCAGGCGGAATACGTACGTGTGCGTGTGTTCGAGATAGAATAAAAAGAAAATAATCCGAAAAAGAGGGTGCAACACGAGGACTTCCCAGGAGGTCACCCATCCTAGTACTACTCTCGCCCAAGCACGCTTAACTGCGGAGTTCTGATGGGATCCGGTGCATTAGTGCTGGTATGATCGCACCCGTCATGCCTTGCGCCCTTAATTTATTAAGGCGTTCGTTTTCTTCCGGCCCGCACTAAGGGAGTCGCAAAATTCGGATTCTACGCCCCGAACCTTTCTCCCCAAGTACCCCACTCCAGGCAGGCGGAATACGTACGTGTGCGTGTGTTCGAGATAGAATAAAAAGAAAATAATCCGAAAAAGAGGGGTGCAACACGAGGACTTCCCAGGAGGTCACCCATCCTAGTACTACTCTCGCCCAAGCACGCTTAACTGCGGAGTTCTGATGGGATCCGGTGCATTAGTGCTGGTATGATCGCACCCGTCATGCCTTGCGCCCTTAATTTATTAAGGCGTTCGTTTTCTTCCGGCCCGCACTTAAGGGAGTCGCAAAATTCGGATTCTACGCCCCGAACCTTTCTCCCCAAGTACCCCACTCCAGGCAGGCGGAATACGTACGTGTGCGTGTGTTCGAGATAGAATAAAAAGAAAATAATCCGAAAAAGGGGTGCAACACGAGGACTTCCCAGGAGGTCACCCATCCTAGTACTACTCTCGCCCAAGCACGCTTAACTGCGGAGTTCTGATGGGATCCGGTGCATTAGTGCTGGTATGATCGCACCCGTCATGCCTTGCGCCCTTAATTTATTTAAGGCGTTCGTTTTCTTCCGGCCCGCACTTAAGGGAGTCGCAAAATTCGGATTCTACGCCCCGAACCTTTCTCCCCAAGTACCCCACTCCAGGCAGGCGGAATACGTACGTGTGCGTGTGTTCGAGATAGAATAAAAAGAAAATAATCCGAAAAAGAGGGTGCAACACGAGGACTTCCCAGGAGGTCACCCATCCTAGTACTACTCTCGCCCAAGCACGCTTAACTGCGGAGTTCTGATGGGATCCGGTGCATTAGTGCTGGTATGATCGCACCCGTCATGCCTTGCGCCCTTAATTTATTTAAGGCGTTCGTTTTCTTCGGCCCGCACTTAAGGGAGTCGCAAAATTCGGATTCTACGCCCCGAACCTTTCTCCCCAAGTACCCCACTCCAGGCAGGCGGAATACGTACGTGTGCGTGTGTTCGAGATAGAATAAAAAGAAAATAATCCGAAAAAGAGGGGTGCAACACGAGGACTTCCCAGGAGGTCACCCATCCTAGTACTACTCTCGCCCAAGCACGCTTAACTGCGGAGTTCTGATGGGATCCGGTGCATTAGTGCTGGTATGATCGCACCCGTCATGCCTTGCGCCCTTAATTTATTTAAGGCGTTCGTTTTCTTCCGGCCCGCACTTAAGGGAGTCGCAAAATTCGGATTCTACGCCCCGAACCTTTCTCCCCAAGTACCCCACTCCAGGCAGGCGGAATACGTACGTGTGCGTGTGTTCGAGATAGAATAAAAAGAAAATAATCCGAAAAAGAGGGTGCAACACGAGGACTTCCCAGGAGGTCACCCATCCTAGTACTACTCTCGCCCAAGCACGCTTAACTGCGGAGTTCTGATGGGATCCGGTGCATTAGTGCTGGTATGATCGCACCCGTCATGCCTTGCGCCCTTAATTTATTTAAGGCGTTCGTTTTCTTCCGGCCCGCACTTAAGGGAGTCGCAAAATTCGGATTCTACGCCCCGAACCTTTCTCCCCAAGTACCCCACTCCAGGCAGGCGGAATACGTACGTGTGCGTGTGTTCGAGATAGAATAAAAAGAAAATAATCCGAAAAAGGGGTGCAACACGAGGACTTCCCAGGAGGTCACCCATCCTAGTACTACTCTCGCCCAAGCACGCTTAACTGCGGAGTTCTGATGGGATCCGGTGCATTAGTGCTGGTATGATCGCACCCGTCATGCCTTGCGCCCTTAATTTATTAAGGCGTTCGTTTTCTTCCGGCCCGCACTAAGGGAGTCGCAAAATTCGGATTCTACGCCCCGAACCTTTCTCCCCAAGTACCCCACTCCAGGCAGGCGGAATACGTACGTGTGCGTGTGTTCGAGATAGAATAAAAAGAAAATAATCCGAAAAATAGGGGTGCAACACGAGGACTTCCCAGGAGGTCACCCATCCTAGTACTACTCTCGCCCAAGCACGCTTAACTGCGGAGTTCTGATGGGATCCGGTGCATTAGTGCTGGTATGATCGCACCCGTCATGCCTTGCGCCCTTAATTTATTAAGGCGTTCGTTTTCTTCCGGCCCGCACTAAGGGAGTCGCAAAATTCGGATTCTACGCCCCGAACCTTTCTCCCCAAGTACCCCACTCCAGGCAGGCGGAATACGTACGTGTGCGTGTGTTCGAGATAGAATAAAAAGAAAATAATCCGAAAAAGGGGTGCAACACGAGGACTTCCCAGGAGGTCACCCATCCTAGTACTACTCTCGCCCAAGCACGCTTAACTGCGGAGTTCTGATGGGATCCGGTGCATTAGTGCTGGTATGATCGCACCCGTCATGCCTTGCGCCCTTAATTTATTAAGGCGTTCGTTTTCTTCCGGCCCGCACTTAAGGGAGTCGCAAAATTCGGATTCTACGCCCCGAACCTTTCTCCCCAAGTACCCCACTCCAGGCAGGCGGAATACGTACGTGTGCGTGTGTTCGAGATAGAATAAAAAGAAAATAATCCGAAAAAGGGGTGCAACACGAGGACTTCCCAGGAGGTCACCCATCCTAGTACTACTCTCGCCCAAGCACGCTTAACTGCGGAGTTCTGATGGGATCCGGTGCATTAGTGCTGGTATGATCGCACCCGTCATGCCTTGCGCCCTTAATTTATTTAAGGCGTTCGTTTTCTTCCGGCCCGCACTTAAGGGAGTCGCAAAATTCGGATTCTACGCCCCGAACCTTTCTCCCCAAGTACCCCACTCCAGGCAGGCGGAATACGTACGTGTGCGTGTGTTCGAGATAGAATAAAAAGAAAATAATCCGAAAAAGAGGGTGCAACACGAGGACTTCCCAGGAGGTCACCCATCCTAGTACTACTCTCGCCCAAGCACGCTTAACTGCGGAGTTCTGATGGGATCCGGTGCATTAGTGCTGGTATGATCGCACCCGTCATGCCTTGCGCCCTTAATTTATTAAGGCGTTCGTTTTCTTCCGGCCCGCACTAAGGGAGTCGCAAAATTCGGATTCTACGCCCCGAACCTTTCTCCCCAAGTACCCCACTCCAGGCAGGCGGAATACGTACGTGTGCGTGTGTTCGAGATAGAATAAAAAGAAAATAATCCGAAAAAGGGGTGCAACACGAGGACTTCCCAGGAGGTCACCCATCCTAGTACTACTCTCGCCCAAGCACGCTTAACTGCGGAGTTCTGATGGGATCCGGTGCATTAGTGCTGGTATGATCGCACCCGTCATGCCTTGCGCCCTTAATTTATTAAGGCGTTCGTTTTCTTCCGGCCCGCACTTAAGGGAGTCGCAAAATTCGGATTCTACGCCCCGAACCTTTCTCCCCAAGTACCCCACTCCAGGCAGGCGGAATACGTACGTGTGCGTGTGTTCGAGATAGAATAAAAAGAAAATAATCCGAAAAATAGGGGTGCAACACGAGGACTTCCCAGGAGGTCACCCATCCTAGTACTACTCTCGCCCAAGCACGCTTAACTGCGGAGTTCTGATGGGATCCGGTGCATTAGTGCTGGTATGATCGCACCCGTCATGCCTTGCGCCCTTAATTTATTAAGGCGTTCGTTTTCTTCCGGCCCGCACTTAAGGGAGTCGCAAAATTCGGATTCTACGCCCCGAACCTTTCTCCCCAAGTACCCCACTCCAGGCAGGCGGAATACGTACGTGTGCGTGTGTTCGAGATAGAATAAAAAGAAAATAATCCGAAAAAAGGGGTGCAACACGAGGACTTCCCAGGAGGTCACCCATCCTAGTACTACTCTCGCCCAAGCACGCTTAACTGCGGAGTTCTGATGGGATCCGGTGCATTAGTGCTGGTATGATCGCACCCGTCATGCCTTGCGCCCTTAATTTATTTAAGGCGTTCGTTTTCTTCGGCCCACTTAAGGGAGTCGCAAAATTCGGATTCTACGCCCGAACCTTTCTCCCCAAGTACCCCACTCCAGGCAGGCGGAATACGTACGTGTGCGTGTGTTCGAGATAGAATAAAAAGAAAATAATCCGAAAAAGGGGTGCAACACGAGGACTTCCCAGGAGGTCACCCATCCTAGTACTACTCTCGCCCAAGCACGCTTAACTGCGGAGTTCTGATGGGATCCGGTGCATTAGTGCTGGTATGATCGCACCCGTCATGCCTTGCGCCCTTAATTTATTTAAGGCGTTCGTTTTCTTCCGGCCCGCACTTAAGGGAGTCGCAAAATTCGGATTCTACGCCCCGAACCTTTCTCCCCAAGTACCCCACTCCAGGCAGGCGGAATACGTACGTGTGCGTGTGTTCGAGATAGAATAAAAAGAAAATAATCCGAAAAAGAGGGGTGCAACACGAGGACTTCCCAGGAGGTCACCCATCCTAGTACTACTCTCGCCCAAGCACGCTTAACTGCGGAGTTCTGATGGGATCCGGTGCATTAGTGCTGGTATGATCGCACCCGTCATGCCTTGCGCCCTTAATTTATTTAAGGCGTTCGTTTTCTTCCGGCCCGCACTTAAGGGAGTCGCAAAATTCGGATTCTACGCCCCGAACCTTTCTCCCCAAGTACCCCACTCCAGGCAGGCGGAATACGTACGTGTGCGTGTGTTCGAGATAGAATAAAAAGAAAATAATCCGAAAAAAGGGGTGCAACACGAGGACTTCCCAGGAGGTCACCCATCCTAGTACTACTCTCGCCCAAGCACGCTTAACTGCGGAGTTCTGATGGGATCCGGTGCATTAGTGCTGGTATGATCGCACCCGTCATGCCTTGCGCCCTTAATTTATTAAGGCGTTCGTTTTCTTCCGGCCCGCACTTAAGGGAGTCGCAAAATTCGGATTCTACGCCCCGAACCTTTCTCCCCAAGTACCCCACTCCAGGCAGGCGGAATACGTACGTGTGCGTGTGTTCGAGATAGAATAAAAAGAAAATAATCCGAAAAAGGGGTGCAACACGAGGACTTCCCAGGAGGTCACCCATCCTAGTACTACTCTCGCCCAAGCACGCTTAACTGCGGAGTTCTGATGGGATCCGGTGCATTAGTGCTGGTATGATCGCACCCGTCATGCCTTGCGCCCTTAATTTATTTAAGGCGTTCGTTTTCTTCCGGCCCGCACTTAAGGGAGTCGCAAAATTCGGATTCTACGCCCCGAACCTTTCTCCCCAAGTACCCCACTCCAGGCAGGCGGAATACGTACGTGTGCGTGTGTTCGAGATAGAATAAAAAGAAAATAATCCGAAAAAAGGGGTGCAACACGAGGACTTCCCAGGAGGTCACCCATCCTAGTACTACTCTCGCCCAAGCACGCTTAACTGCGGAGTTCTGATGGGATCCGGTGCATTAGTGCTGGTATGATCGCACCCGTCATGCCTTGCGCCCTTAATTTATTTAAGGCGTTCGTTTTCTTCCGGCCCGCACTTAAGGGAGTCGCAAAATTCGGATTCTACGCCCCGAACCTTTCTCCCCAAGTACCCCACTCCAGGCAGGCGGAATACGTACGTGTGCGTGTGTTCGAGATAGAATAAAAAGAAAATAATCCGAAAAAGAGGGTGCAACACGAGGACTTCCCAGGAGGTCACCCATCCTAGTACTACTCTCGCCCAAGCACGCTTAACTGCGGAGTTCTGATGGGATCCGGTGCATTAGTGCTGGTATGATCGCACCCGTCATGCCTTGCGCCCTTAATTTATTTAAGGCGTTCGTTTTCTTCCGGCCCGCACTTAAGGGAGTCGCAAAATTCGGATTCTACGCCCCGAACCTTTCTCCCCAAGTACCCCACTCCAGGCAGGCGGAATACGTACGTGTGTGTTCGAGATAGAATAAAAAGAAAATAATCCGAAAAAGGGGTGCAACACGAGGACTTCCCAGGAGGTCACCCATCCTAGTACTACTCTCGCCCAAGCACGCTTAACTGCGGAGTTCTGATGGGATCCGGTGCATTAGTGCTGGTATGATCGCACCCGTCATGCCTTGCGCCCTTAATTTATTAAGGCGTTCGTTTTCTTCCGGCCCGCACTTAAGGGAGTCGCAAAATTCGGATTCTACGCCCCGAACCTTTCTCCCCAAGTACCCCACTCCAGGCAGGCGGAATACGTACGTGTGCGTGTGTTCGAGATAGAATAAAAAGAAAATAATCCGAAAAAGGGGTGCAACACGAGGACTTCCCAGGAGGTCACCCATCCTAGTACTACTCTCGCCCAAGCACGCTTAACTGCGGAGTTCTGATGGGATCCGGTGCATTAGTGCTGGTATGATCGCACCCGTCATGCCTTGCGCCCTTAATTTATTAAGGCGTTCGTTTTCTTCCGGCCCGCACTTAAGGGAGTCGCAAAATTCGGATTCTACGCCCCGAACCTTTCTCCCCAAGTACCCCACTCCAGGCAGGCGGAATACGTACGTGTGCGTGTGTTCGAGATAGAATAAAAAGAAAATAATCCGAAAAAGGGGTGCAACACGAGGACTTCCCAGGAGGTCACCCATCCTAGTACTACTCTCGCCCAAGCACGCTTAACTGCGGAGTTCTGATGGGATCCGGTGCATTAGTGCTGGTATGATCGCACCCGTCATGCCTTGCGCCCTTAATTTATTAAGGCGTTCGTTTTCTTCCGGCCCGCACTTAAGGGAGTCGCAAAATTCGGATTCTACGCCCCGAACCTTTCTCCCCAAGTACCCCACTCCAGGCAGGCGGAATACGTACGTGTGCGTGTGTTCGAGATAGAATAAAAAGAAAATAATCCGAAAAAGGGGTGCAACACGAGGACTTCCCAGGAGGTCACCCATCCTAGTACTACTCTCGCCCAAGCACGCTTAACTGCGGAGTTCTGATGGGATCCGGTGCATTAGTGCTGGTATGATCGCACCCGTCATGCCTTGCGCCCTTAATTTATTAAGGCGTTCGTTTTCTTCGGCCCGCACTTAAGGGAGTCGCAAAATTCATTCTACGCCCCGAACCTTTCTCCCCAAGTACCCCACTCCAGGCAGGCGGAATACGTACGTGTGTGTGTTCGAGATAGAATAAAAAGAAAATAATCCGAAAAAGGGGTGCAACACGAGGACTTCCCAGGAGGTCACCCATCCTAGTACTACTCTCGCCCAAGCACGCTTAACTGCGGAGTTCTGATGGGATCCGGTGCATTAGTGCTGGTATGATCGCACCCGTCATGCCTTGCGCCCTTAATTTATTAAGGCGTTCGTTTTCTTCCGGCCCGCACTTAAGGGAGTCGCAAAATTCGGATTCTACGCCCCGAACCTTTCTCCCCAAGTACCCCACTCCAGGCAGGCGGAATACGTACGTGTGCGTGTGTTCGAGATAGAATAAAAAGAAAATAATCCGAAAAAAGGGGTGCAACACGAGGACTTCCCAGGAGGTCACCCATCCTAGTACTACTCTCGCCCAAGCACGCTTAACTGCGGAGTTCTGATGGGATCCGGTGCATTAGTGCTGGTATGATCGCACCCGTCATGCCTTGCGCCCTTAATTTATTAAGGCGTTCGTTTTCTTCCGGCCCGCACTTAAGGGAGTCGCAAAATTCGGATTCTACGCCCCGAACCTTTCTCCCCAAGTACCCCACTCCAGGCAGGCGGAATACGTACGTGTGCGTGTGTTCGAGATAGAATAAAAAGAAAATAATCCGAAAAAGGGGTGCAACACGAGGACTTCCCAGGAGGTCACCCATCCTAGTACTACTCTCGCCCAAGCACGCTTAACTGCGGAGTTCTGATGGGATCCGGTGCATTAGTGCTGGTATGATCGCACCCGTCATGCCTTGCGCCCTTAATTTATTTAAGGCGTTCGTTTTCTTCCGGCCCGCACTTAAGGGAGTCGCAAAATTCGGATTCTACGCCCCGAACCTTTCTCCCCAAGTACCCCACTCCAGGCAGGCGGAATACGTACGTGTGCGTGTGTTCGAGATAGAATAAAAAGAAAATAATCCGAAAAAGAGGGGTGCAACACGAGGACTTCCCAGGAGGTCACCCATCCTAGTACTACTCTCGCCCAAGCACGCTTAACTGCGGAGTTCTGATGGGATCCGGTGCATTAGTGCTGGTATGATCGCACCCGTCATGCCTTGCGCCCTTAATTTATTTAAGGCGTTCGTTTTCTTCCGGCCCGCACTTAAGGGAGTCGCAAAATTCGGATTCTACGCCCGAACCTTTCTCCCCAAGTACCCCACTCCAGGCAGGCGGAATACGTACGTGTGCGTGTGTTCGAGATAGAATAAAAAGAAAATAATCCGAAAAAGGGGTGCAACACGAGGACTTCCCAGGAGGTCACCCATCCTAGTACTACTCTCGCCCAAGCACGCTTAACTGCGGAGTTCTGATGGGATCCGGTGCATTAGTGCTGGTATGATCGCACCCGTCATGCCTTGCGCCCTTAATTTATTAAGGCGTTCGTTTTCTTCGGCCCGCACTTAAGGGAGTCGCAAAATTCGGATTCTACGCCCGAACCTTTCTCCCCAAGTACCCCACTCCAGGCAGGCGGAATACGTACGTGTGTGTGTTCGAGATAGAATAAAAAGAAAATAATCCGAAAAAGAGGGGTGCAACACGAGGACTTCCCAGGAGGTCACCCATCCTAGTACTACTCTCGCCCAAGCACGCTTAACTGCGGAGTTCTGATGGGATCCGGTGCATTAGTGCTGGTATGATCGCACCCGTCATGCCTTGCGCCCTTAATTTATTAAGGCGTTCGTTTTCTTCCGGCCCGCACTTAAGGGAGTCGCAAAATTCGGATTCTACGCCCCGAACCTTTCTCCCCAAGTACCCCACTCCAGGCAGGCGGAATACGTACGTGTGCGTGTGTTCGAGATAGAATAAAAAGAAAATAATCCGAAAAAGGGGTGCAACACGAGGACTTCCCAGGAGGTCACCCATCCTAGTACTACTCTCGCCCAAGCACGCTTAACTGCGGAGTTCTGATGGGATCCGGTGCATTAGTGCTGGTATGATCGCACCCGTCATGCCTTGCGCCCTTAATTTATTAAGGCGTTCGTTTTCTTCCGGCCCGCACTTAAGGGAGTCGCAAAATTCGGATTCTACGCCCGAACCTTTCTCCCCAAGTACCCCACTCCAGGCAGGCGGAATACGTACGTGTGCGTGTGTTCGAGATAGAATAAAAAGAAAATAATCCGAAAAATAGGGGTGCAACACGAGGACTTCCCAGGAGGTCACCCATCCTAGTACTACTCTCGCCCAAGCACGCTTAACTGCGGAGTTCTGATGGGATCCGGTGCATTAGTGCTGGTATGATCGCACCCGTCATGCCTTGCGCCCTTAATTTATTTAAGGCGTTCGTTTTCTTCGGCCCGCACTTAAGGGAGTCGCAAAATTCGGATTCTACGCCCCGAACCTTTCTCCCCAAGTACCCCACTCCAGGCAGGCGGAATACGTACGTGTGCGTGTGTTCGAGATAGAATAAAAAGAAAATAATCCGAAAAAGGGGTGCAACACGAGGACTTCCCAGGAGGTCACCCATCCTAGTACTACTCTCGCCCAAGCACGCTTAACTGCGGAGTTCTGATGGGATCCGGTGCATTAGTGCTGGTATGATCGCACCCGTCATGCCTTGCGCCCTTAATTTATTTAAGGCGTTCGTTTTCTTCCGGCCCGCACTTAAGGGAGTCGCAAAATTCGGATTCTACGCCCGAACCTTTCTCCCCAAGTACCCCACTCCAGGCAGGCGGAATACGTACGTGTGCGTGTGTTCGAGATAGAATAAAAAGAAAATAATCCGAAAAAGAGGGGTGCAACACGAGGACTTCCCAGGAGGTCACCCATCCTAGTACTACTCTCGCCCAAGCACGCTTAACTGCGGAGTTCTGATGGGATCCGGTGCATTAGTGCTGGTATGATCGCACCCGTCATGCCTTGCGCCCTTAATTTATTAAGGCGTTCGTTTTCTTCCGGCCCGCACTTAAGGGAGTCGCAAAATTCGGATTCTACGCCCCGAACCTTTCTCCCCAAGTACCCCACTCCAGGCAGGCGGAATACGTACGTGTGCGTGTGTTCGAGATAGAATAAAAAGAAAATAATCCGAAAAAGAGGGGTGCAACACGAGGACTTCCCAGGAGGTCACCCATCCTAGTACTACTCTCGCCCAAGCACGCTTAACTGCGGAGTTCTGATGGGATCCGGTGCATTAGTGCTGGTATGATCGCACCCGTCATGCCTTGCGCCCTTAATTTATTTAAGGCGTTCGTTTTCTTCCGGCCCGCACTTAAGGGAGTCGCAAAATTCGGATTCTACGCCCCGAACCTTTCTCCCCAAGTACCCCACTCCAGGCAGGCGGAATACGTACGTGTGCGTGTGTTCGAGATAGAATAAAAAGAAAATAATCCGAAAAAGAGGGTGCAACACGAGGACTTCCCAGGAGGTCACCCATCCTAGTACTACTCTCGCCCAAGCACGCTTAACTGCGGAGTTCTGATGGGATCCGGTGCATTAGTGCTGGTATGATCGCACCCGTCATGCCTTGCGCCCTTAATTTATTTAAGGCGTTCGTTTTCTTCCGGCCCACTTAAGGGAGTCGCAAAATTCGGATTCTACGCCCGAACCTTTCTCCCCAAGTACCCCACTCCAGGCAGGCGGAATACGTACGTGTGCGTGTGTTCGAGATAGAATAAAAAGAAAATAATCCGAAAAAGGGGTGCAACACGAGGACTTCCCAGGAGGTCACCCATCCTAGTACTACTCTCGCCCAAGCACGCTTAACTGCGGAGTTCTGATGGGATCCGGTGCATTAGTGCTGGTATGATCGCACCCGTCATGCCTTGCGCCCTTAATTTATTTAAAGGCGTTCGTTTTCTTCGGCCCGCACTTAAGGGAGTCGCAAAATTCGGATTCTACGCCCCGAACCTTTCTCCCCAAGTACCCCACTCCAGGCAGGCGGAATACGTACGTGTGCGTGTGTTCGAGATAGAATAAAAAGAAAATAATCCGAAAAAGAGGGGTGCAACACGAGGACTTCCCAGGAGGTCACCCATCCTAGTACTACTCTCGCCCAAGCACGCTTAACTGCGGAGTTCTGATGGGATCCGGTGCATTAGTGCTGGTATGATCGCACCCGTCATGCCTTGCGCCCTTAATTTATTTAAGGCGTTCGTTTTCTTCCCCCGCACTTAAGGGAGTCGCAAAATTCGGATTCTACGCCCGAACCTTTCTCCCCAAGTACCCCACTCCAGGCAGGCGGAATACGTACGTGTGCGTGTGTTCGAGATAGAATAAAAAGAAAATAATCCGAAAAAAGGGGTGCAACACGAGGACTTCCCAGGAGGTCACCCATCCTAGTACTACTCTCGCCCAAGCACGCTTAACTGCGGAGTTCTGATGGGATCCGGTGCATTAGTGCTGGTATGATCGCACCCGTCATGCCTTGCGCCCTTAATTTATTAAGGCGTTCGTTTTCTTCGGCCCACTAAGGGAGTCGCAAAATTCGGATTCTACGCCCGAACCTTTCTCCCCAAGTACCCCACTCCAGGCAGGCGGAATACGTACGTGTGTGTGTTCGAGATAGAATAAAAAGAAAATAATCCGAAAAAGAGGGGTGCAACACGAGGACTTCCCAGGAGGTCACCCATCCTAGTACTACTCTCGCCCAAGCACGCTTAACTGCGGAGTTCTGATGGGATCCGGTGCATTAGTGCTGGTATGATCGCACCCGTCATGCCTTGCGCCCTTAATTTATTAAGGCGTTCGTTTTCTTCCGGCCCGCACTAAGGGAGTCGCAAAATTCGGATTCTACGCCCCGAACCTTTCTCCCCAAGTACCCCACTCCAGGCAGGCGGAATACGTACGTGTGCGTGTGTTCGAGATAGAATAAAAAGAAAATAATCCGAAAAAAGGGGTGCAACACGAGGACTTCCCAGGAGGTCACCCATCCTAGTACTACTCTCGCCCAAGCACGCTTAACTGCGGAGTTCTGATGGGATCCGGTGCATTAGTGCTGGTATGATCGCACCCGTCATGCCTTGCGCCCTTAATTTATTTAAGGCGTTCGTTTTCTTCGGCCCACTAAGGGAGTCGCAAAATTCGGATTCTACGCCCGAACCTTTCTCCCCAAGTACCCCACTCCAGGCAGGCGGAATACGTACGTGTGCGTGTGTTCGAGATAGAATAAAAAGAAAATAATCCGAAAAAGAGGGGTGCAACACGAGGACTTCCCAGGAGGTCACCCATCCTAGTACTACTCTCGCCCAAGCACGCTTAACTGCGGAGTTCTGATGGGATCCGGTGCATTAGTGCTGGTATGATCGCACCCGTCATGCCTTGCGCCCTTAATTTATTAAGGCGTTCGTTTTCTTCCGGCCCGCACTAAGGGAGTCGCAAAATTCGGATTCTACGCCCCGAACCTTTCTCCCCAAGTACCCCACTCCAGGCAGGCGGAATACGTACGTGTGCGTGTGTTCGAGATAGAATAAAAAGAAAATAATCCGAAAAAGAGGGTGCAACACGAGGACTTCCCAGGAGGTCACCCATCCTAGTACTACTCTCGCCCAAGCACGCTTAACTGCGGAGTTCTGATGGGATCCGGTGCATTAGTGCTGGTATGATCGCACCCGTCATGCCTTGCGCCCTTAATTTATTAAGGCGTTCGTTTTCTTCGGCCCACTTAAGGGACTCGCAAAATTCGGATTCTACGCCCGAACCTTTCTCCCCAAGTACCCCACTCCAGGCAGGCGGAATACGTACGTGTGTGTGTTCGAGATAGAATAAAAAGAAAATAATCCGAAAAAGGGGTGCAACACGAGGACTTCCCAGGAGGTCACCCATCCTAGTACTACTCTCGCCCAAGCACGCTTAACTGCGGAGTTCTGATGGGATCCGGTGCATTAGTGCTGGTATGATCGCACCCGTCATGCCTTGCGCCCTTAATTTATTAAAGGCGTTCGTTTTCTTCCGGCCCGCACTAAGGGAGTCGCAAAATTCGGATTCTACGCCCCGAACCTTTCTCCCCAAGTACCCCACTCCAGGCAGGCGGAATACGTACGTGTGCGTGTGTTCGAGATAGAATAAAAAGAAAATAATCCGAAAAAGAGGGGTGCAACACGAGGACTTCCCAGGAGGTCACCCATCCTAGTACTACTCTCGCCCAAGCACGCTTAACTGCGGAGTTCTGATGGGATCCGGTGCATTAGTGCTGGTATGATCGCACCCGTCATGCCTTGCGCCCTTAATTTATTAAGGCGTTCGTTTTCTTCGGCCCACTTAAGGGAGTCGCAAAATTCGGATTCTACGCCCCGAACCTTTCTCCCCAAGTACCCCACTCCAGGCAGGCGGAATACGTACGTGTGCGTGTGTTCGAGATAGAATAAAAAGAAAATAATCCGAAAAATAGGGGTGCAACACGAGGACTTCCCAGGAGGTCACCCATCCTAGTACTACTCTCGCCCAAGCACGCTTAACTGCGGAGTTCTGATGGGATCCGGTGCATTAGTGCTGGTATGATCGCACCCGTCATGCCTTGCGCCCTTAATTTATTAAGGCGTTCGTTTTCTTCCGGCCCGCACTTAAGGGAGTCGCAAAATTCGGATTCTACGCCCCGAACCTTTCTCCCCAAGTACCCCACTCCAGGCAGGCGGAATACGTACGTGTGCGTGTGTTCGAGATAGAATAAAAAGAAAATAATCCGAAAAAGAGGGATGCAACACGAGGACTTCCCAGGAGGTCACCCATCCTAGTACTACTCTCGCCCAAGCACGCTTAACTGCGGAGTTCTGATGGGATCCGGTGCATTAGTGCTGGTATGATCGCACCCGTCATGCCTTGCGCCCTTAATTTATTAAGGCGTTCGTTTTCTTCCGGCCCGCACTTAAGGGAGTCGCAAAATTCGGATTCTACGCCCCGAACCTTTCTCCCCAAGTACCCCACTCCAGGCAGGCGGAATACGTACGTGTGCGTGTGTTCGAGATAGAATAAAAAGAAAATAATCCGAAAAAGAGGGTGCAACACGAGGACTTCCCAGGAGGTCACCCATCCTAGTACTACTCTCGCCCAAGCACGCTTAACTGCGGAGTTCTGATGGGATCCGGTGCATTAGTGCTGGTATGATCGCACCCGTCATGCCTTGCGCCCTTAATTTATTAAGGCGTTCGTTTTCTTCCGGCCCGCACTTAAGGGAGTCGCAAAATTCGGATTCTACGCCCCGAACCTTTCTCCCCAAGTACCCACTCCAGGCAGGCGGAATACGTACGTGTGCGTGTGTTCGAGATAGAATAAAAAGAAAATAATCCGAAAAAAGGGGTGCAACACGAGGACTTCCCAGGAGGTCACCCATCCTAGTACTACTCTCGCCCAAGCACGCTTAACTGCGGAGTTCTGATGGGATCCGGTGCATTAGTGCTGGTATGATCGCACCCGTCATGCCTTGCGCCCTTAATTTATTAAGGCGTTCGTTTTCTTCCGGCCCGCACTTAAGGGAGTCGCAAAATTCGGATTCTACGCCCGAACCTTTCTCCCCAAGTACCCCACTCCAGGCAGGCGGAATACGTACGTGTGCGTGTGTTCGAGATAGAATAAAAAGAAAATAATCCGAAAAAGAGGGGTGCAACACGAGGACTTCCCAGGAGGTCACCCATCCTAGTACTACTCTCGCCCAAGCACGCTTAACTGCGGAGTTCTGATGGGATCCGGTGCATTAGTGCTGGTATGATCGCACCCGTCATGCCTTGCGCCCTTAATTTATTAAGGCGTTCGTTTTCTTCCGGCCCGCACTTAAGGGAGTCGCAAAATTCGGATTCTACGCCCCGAACCTTTCTCCCCAAGTACCCCACTCCAGGCAGGCGGAATACGTACGTGTGCGTGTGTTCGAGATAGAATAAAAAGAAAATAATCCGAAAAAGAGGGTGCAACACGAGGACTTCCCAGGAGGTCACCCATCCTAGTACTACTCTCGCCCAAGCACGCTTAACTGCGGAGTTCTGATGGGATCCGGTGCATTAGTGCTGGTATGATCGCACCCGTCATGCCTTGCGCCCTTAATTTATTAAGGCGTTCGTTTTCTTCCGGCCCGCACTAAGGGAGTCGCAAAATTCGGATTCTACGCCCCGAACCTTTCTCCCCAAGTACCCCACTCCAGGCAGGCGGAATACGTACGTGTGCGTGTGTTCGAGATAGAATAAAAAGAAAATAATCCGAAAAAAGGGGTGCAACACGAGGACTTCCCAGGAGGTCACCCATCCTAGTACTACTCTCGCCCAAGCACGCTTAACTGCGGAGTTCTGATGGGATCCGGTGCATTAGTGCTGGTATGATCGCACCCGTCATGCCTTGCGCCCTTAATTTATTAAGGCGTTCGTTTTCTTCCGGCCCGCACTTAAGGGAGTCGCAAAATTCGGATTCTACGCCCCGAACCTTTCTCCCCAAGTACCCCACTCCAGGCAGGCGGAATACGTACGTGTGCGTGTGTTCGAGATAGAATAAAAAGAAAATAATCCGAAAAAGGGGTGCAACACGAGGACTTCCCAGGAGGTCACCCATCCTAGTACTACTCTCGCCCAAGCACGCTTAACTGCGGAGTTCTGATGGGATCCGGTGCATTAGTGCTGGTATGATCGCACCCGTCATGCCTTGCGCCCTTAATTTATTAAGGCGTTCGTTTTCTTCCGGCCCGCACTTAAGGGAGTCGCAAAATTCGGATTCTACGCCCCGAACCTTTCTCCCCAAGTACCCCACTCAAGGCAGGCGGAATACGTACGTGTGTGTTCGAGATAGAATAAAAAGAAAATAATCCGAAAAAGAGGGGTGCAACACGAGGACTTCCCAGGAGGTCACCCATCCTAGTACTACTCTCGCCCAAGCACGCTTAACTGCGGAGTTCTGATGGGATCCGGTGCATTAGTGCTGGTATGATCGCACCCGTCATGCCTTGCGCCCTTAATTTATTTAAGGCGTTCGTTTTCTTCCGGCCCGCACTTAAGGGAGTCGCAAAATTCGGATTCTACGCCCCGAACCTTTCTCCCCAAGTACCCCACTCCAGGCAGGCGGAATACGTACGTGTGCGTGTGTTCGAGATAGAATAAAAAGAAAATAATCCGAAAAAGAGGGGTGCAACACGAGGACTTCCCAGGAGGTCACCCATCCTAGTACTACTCTCGCCCAAGCACGCTTAACTGCGGAGTTCTGATGGGATCCGGTGCATTAGTGCTGGTATGATCGCACCCGTCATGCCTTGCGCCCTTAATTTATTAAGGCGTTCGTTTTCTTCCGGCCCGCACTAAGGGAGTCGCAAAATTCGGATTCTACGCCCCGAACCTTTCTCCCCAAGTACCCCACTCCAGGCAGGCGGAATACGTACGTGTGCGTGTGTTCGAGATAGAATAAAAAGAAAATAATCCGAAAAAGAGGGGTGCAACACGAGGACTTCCCAGGAGGTCACCCATCCTAGTACTACTCTCGCCCAAGCACGCTTAACTGCGGAGTTCTGATGGGATCCGGTGCATTAGTGCTGGTATGATCGCACCCGTCATGCCTTGCGCCCTTAATTTATTAAGGCGTTCGTTTTCTTCCGGCCCGCACTTAAGGGAGTCGCAAAATTCGGATTCTACGCCCGAACCTTTCTCCCCAAGTACCCCACTCCAGGCAGGCGGAATACGTACGTGTGCGTGTGTTCGAGATAGAATAAAAAGAAAATAATCCGAAAAAGAGGGTGCAACACGAGGACTTCCCAGGAGGTCACCCATCCTAGTACTACTCTCGCCCAAGCACGCTTAACTGCGGAGTTCTGATGGGATCCGGTGCATTAGTGCTGGTATGATCGCACCCGTCATGCCTTGCGCCCTTAATTTATTAAGGCGTTCGTTTTCTTCCGGCCCGCACTAAGGGAGTCGCAAAATTCGGATTCTACGCCCCGAACCTTTCTCCCCAAGTACCCCACTCCAGGCAGGCGGAATACGTACGTGTGCGTGTGTTCGAGATAGAATAAAAAGAAAATAATCCGAAAAAGAGGGGTGCAACACGAGGACTTCCCAGGAGGTCACCCATCCTAGTACTACTCTCGCCCAAGCACGCTTAACTGCGGAGTTCTGATGGGATCCGGTGCATTAGTGCTGGTATGATCGCACCCGTCATGCCTTGCGCCCTTAATTTATTAAGGCGTTCGTTTTCTTCCGGCCCGCACTTAAGGGAGTCGCAAAATTCGGATTCTACGCCCGAACCTTTCTCCCCAAGTACCCCACTCCAGGCAGGCGGAATACGTACGTGTGCGTGTGTTCGAGATAGAATAAAAAGAAAATAATCCGAAAAAGAGGGGTGCAACACGAGGACTTCCCAGGAGGTCACCCATCCTAGTACTACTCTCGCCCAAGCACGCTTAACTGCGGAGTTCTGATGGGATCCGGTGCATTAGTGCTGGTATGATCGCACCCGTCATGCCTTGCGCCCTTAATTTATTTAAGGCGTTCGTTTTCTTCCGGCCCGCACTAAGGGAGTCGCAAAATTCGGATTCTACGCCCCGAACCTTTCTCCCCAAGTACCCCACTCCAGGCAGGCGGAATACGTACGTGTGCGTGTGTTCGAGATAGAATAAAAAGAAAATAATCCGAAAAAGAGGGGTGCAACACGAGGACTTCCCAGGAGGTCACCCATCCTAGTACTACTCTCGCCCAAGCACGCTTAACTGCGGAGTTCTGATGGGATCCGGTGCATTAGTGCTGGTATGATCGCACCCGTCATGCCTTGCGCCCTTAATTTATTAAGGCGTTCGTTTTCTTCCGGCCCGCACTAAGGGAGTCGCAAAATTCGGATTCTACGCCCGAACCTTTCTCCCCAAGTACCCCACTCCAGGCAGGCGGAATACGTACGTGTGCGTGTTCGAGATAGAATAAAAAGAAAATAATCCGAAAAAGAGGGTGCAACACGAGGACTTCCCAGGAGGTCACCCATCCTAGTACTACTCTCGCCCAAGCACGCTTAACTGCGGAGTTCTGATGGGATCCGGTGCATTAGTGCTGGTATGATCGCACCCGTCATGCCTTGCGCCCTTAATTTATTAAGGCGTTCGTTTTCTTCCGGCCCGCACTAAGGGAGTCGCAAAATTCGGATTCTACGCCCCGAACCTTTCTCCCCAAGTACCCCACTCCAGGCAGGCGGAATACGTACGTGTGCGTGTGTTCGAGATAGAATAAAAAGAAAATAATCCGAAAAAGAGGGGTGCAACACGAGGACTTCCCAGGAGGTCACCCATCCTAGTACTACTCTCGCCCAAGCACGCTTAACTGCGGAGTTCTGATGGGATCCGGTGCATTAGTGCTGGTATGATCGCACCCGTCATGCCTTGCGCCCTTAATTTATTAAGGCGTTCGTTTTCTTCCGGCCCACTTAAGGGAGTCGCAAAATTCGGATTCTACGCCCCGAACCTTTCTCCCCAAGTACCCCACTCCAGGCAGGCGGAATACGTACGTGTGCGTGTGTTCGAGATAGAATAAAAAGAAAATAATCCGAAAAAGAGGGGTGCAACACGAGGACTTCCCAGGAGGTCACCCATCCTAGTACTACTCTCGCCCAAGCACGCTTAACTGCGGAGTTCTGATGGGATCCGGTGCATTAGTGCTGGTATGATCGCACCCGTCATGCCTTGCGCCCTTAATTTATTAAGGCGTTCGTTTTCTTCCGGCCCGCACTTAAGGGAGTCGCAAAATTCGGATTCTACGCCCCGAACCTTTCTCCCCAAGTACCCCACTCCAGGCAGGCGGAATACGTACGTGTGCGTGTGTTCGAGATAGAATAAAAAGAAAATAATCCGAAAAAGAGGGGTGCAACACGAGGACTTCCCAGGAGGTCACCCATCCTAGTACTACTCTCGCCCAAGCACGCTTAACTGCGGAGTTCTGATGGGATCCGGTGCATTAGTGCTGGTATGATCGCACCCGTCATGCCTTGCGCCCTTAATTTATTAAGGCGTTCGTTTTCTTCCGGCCCGCACTTAAGGGAGTCGCAAAATTCGGATTCTACGCCCGAACCTTTCTCCCCAAGTACCCCACTCCAGGCAGGCGGAATACGTACGTGTGCGTGTGTTCGAGATAGAATAAAAAGAAAATAATCCGAAAAAGAGGGGCAACACGAGGACTTCCCAGGAGGTCACCCATCCTAGTACTACTCTCGCCCAAGCACGCTTAACTGCGGAGTTCTGATGGGATCCGGTGCATTAGTGCTGGTATGATCGCACCCGTCATGCCTTGCGCCCTTAATTTATTAAGGCGTTCGTTTTCTTCCGGCCCGCACTTAAGGGAGTCGCAAAATTCGGATTCTACGCCCCGAACCTTTCTCCCCAAGTACCCCACTCCAGGCAGGCGGAATACGTACGTGTGCGTGTGTTCGAGATAGAATAAAAAGAAAATAATCCGAAAAAGAGGGTGCAACACGAGGACTTCCCAGGAGGTCACCCATCCTAGTACTACTCTCGCCCAAGCACGCTTAACTGCGGAGTTCTGATGGGATCCGGTGCATTAGTGCTGGTATGATCGCACCCGTCATGCCTTGCGCCCTTAATTTATTTAAGGCGTTCGTTTTCTTCCGGCCCGCACTTAAGGGAGTCGCAAAATTCGGATTCTACGCCCCGAACCTTTCTCCCCAAGTACCCCACTCCAGGCAGGCGGAATACGTACGTGTGCGTGTGTTCGAGATAGAATAAAAAGAAAATAATCCGAAAAAGAGGGGTGCAACACGAGGACTTCCCAGGAGGTCACCCATCCTAGTACTACTCTCGCCCAAGCACGCTTAACTGCGGAGTTCTGATGGGATCCGGTGCATTAGTGCTGGTATGATCGCACCCGTCATGCCTTGCGCCCTTAATTTATTTAAGGCGTTCGTTTTCTTCCGGCCCGCACTTAAGGGAGTCGCAAAATTCGGATTCTACGCCCCGAACCTTTCTCCCCAAGTACCCCACTCCAGGCAGGCGGAATACGTACGTGTGCGTGTGTTCGAGATAGAATAAAAAGAAAATAATCCGAAAAAGAGGGGTGCAACACGAGGACTTCCCAGGAGGTCACCCATCCTAGTACTACTCTCGCCCAAGCACGCTTAACTGCGGAGTTCTGATGGGATCCGGTGCATTAGTGCTGGTATGATCGCACCCGTCATGCCTTGCGCCCTTAATTTATTTAAGGCGTTCGTTTTCTTCCGGCCCGCACTTAAGGGAGTCGCAAAATTCGGATTCTACGCCCCGAACCTTTCTCCCCAAGTACCCCACTCCAGGCAGGCGGAATACGTACGTGTGCGTGTGTTCGAGATAGAATAAAAAGAAAATAATCCGAAAAAGAGGGTGCAACACGAGGACTTCCCAGGAGGTCACCCATCCTAGTACTACTCTCGCCCAAGCACGCTTAACTGCGGAGTTCTGATGGGATCCGGTGCATTAGTGCTGGTATGATCGCACCCGTCATGCCTTGCGCCCTTAATTTATTTAAGGCGTTCGTTTTCTTCCGGCCCGCACTTAAGGGAGTCGCAAAATTCGGATTCTACGCCCCGAACCTTTCTCCCCAAGTACCCCACTCCAGGCAGGCGGAATACGTACGTGTGCGTGTGTTCGAGATAGAATAAAAAGAAAATAATCCGAAAAAGAGGGGTGCAACACGAGGACTTCCCAGGAGGTCACCCATCCTAGTACTACTCTCGCCCAAGCACGCTTAACTGCGGAGTTCTGATGGGATCCGGTGCATTAGTGCTGGTATGATCGCACCCGTCATGCCTTGCGCCCTTAATTTATTTAAGGCGTTCGTTTTCTTCCGGCCCGCACTTAAGGGAGTCGCAAAATTCGGATTCTACGCCCGAACCTTTCTCCCCAAGTACCCCACTCCAGGCAGGCGGAATACGTACGTGTGTGTGTTCGAGATAGAATAAAAAGAAAATAATCCGAAAAAGAGGGTGCAACACGAGGACTTCCCAGGAGGTCACCCATCCTAGTACTACTCTCGCCCAAGCACGCTTAACTGCGGAGTTCTGATGGGATCCGGTGCATTAGTGCTGGTATGATCGCACCCGTCATGCCTTGCGCCCTTAATTTATTTAAGGCGTTCGTTTTCTTCCGGCCCGCACTTAAGGGAGTCGCAAAATTCGGATTCTACGCCCCGAACCTTTCTCCCCAAGTACCCCACTCCAGGCAGGCGGAATACGTACGTGTGCGTGTGTTCGAGATAGAATAAAAAGAAAATAATCCGAAAAAGAGGGGTGCAACACGAGGACTTCCCAGGAGGTCACCCATCCTAGTACTACTCTCGCCCAAGCACGCTTAACTGCGGAGTTCTGATGGGATCCGGTGCATTAGTGCTGGTATGATCGCACCCGTCATGCCTTGCGCCCTTAATTTATTTAAGGCGTTCGTTTTCTTCCGGCCCGCACTTAAGGGAGTCGCAAAATTCGGATTCTACGCCCCGAACCTTTCTCCCCAAGTACCCCACTCCAGGCAGGCGGAATACGTACGTGTGCGTGTGTTCGAGATAGAATAAAAAGAAAATAATCCGAAAAAGAGGGGTGCAACACGAGGACTTCCCAGGAGGTCACCCATCCTAGTACTACTCTCGCCCAAGCACGCTTAACTGCGGAGTTCTGATGGGATCCGGTGCATTAGTGCTGGTATGATCGCACCCGTCATGCCTTGCGCCCTTAATTTATTTAAGGCGTTCGTTTTCTTCCGGCCCGCACTTAAGGGAGTCGCAAAATTCGGATTCTACGCCCCGAACCTTTCTCCCCAAGTACCCCACTCCAGGCAGGCGGAATACGTACGTGTGCGTGTGTTCGAGATAGAATAAAAAGAAAATAATCCGAAAAAGAGGGGTGCAACACGAGGACTTCCCAGGAGGTCACCCATCCTAGTACTACTCTCGCCCAAGCACGCTTAACTGCGGAGTTCTGATGGGATCCGGTGCATTAGTGCTGGTATGATCGCACCCGTCATGCCTTGCGCCCTTAATTTATTTAAGGCGTTCGTTTTCTTCCGGCCCGCACTTAAGGGAGTCGCAAAATTCGGATTCTACGCCCCGAACCTTTCTCCCCAAGTACCCCACTCCAGGCAGGCGGAATACGTACGTGTGCGTGTGTTCGAGATAGAATAAAAAGAAAATAATCCGAAAAAGAGGGTGCAACACGAGGACTTCCCAGGAGGTCACCCATCCTAGTACTACTCTCGCCCAAGCACGCTTAACTGCGGAGTTCTGATGGGATCCGGTGCATTAGTGCTGGTATGATCGCACCCGTCATGCCTTGCGCCCTTAATTTATTTAAGGCGTTCGTTTTCTTCCGGCCCGCACTTAAGGGAGTCGCAAAATTCGGATTCTACGCCCCGAACCTTTCTCCCCAAGTACCCCACTCCAGGCAGGCGGAATACGTACGTGTGCGTGTGTTCGAGATAGAATAAAAAGAAAATAATCCGAAAAAGAGGGTGCAACACGAGGACTTCCCAGGAGGTCACCCATCCTAGTACTACTCTCGCCCAAGCACGCTTAACTGCGGAGTTCTGATGGGATCCGGTGCATTAGTGCTGGTATGATCGCACCCGTCATGCCTTGCGCCCTTAATTTATTTAAGGCGTTCGTTTTCTTCCGGCCCGCACTTAAGGGAGTCGCAAAATTCGGATTCTACGCCCCGAACCTTTCTCCCCAAGTACCCCACTCCAGGCAGGCGGAATACGTACGTGTGCGTGTGTTCGAGATAGAATAAAAAGAAAATAATCCGAAAAAGAGGGGTGCAACACGAGGACTTCCCAGGAGGTCACCCATCCTAGTACTACTCTCGCCCAAGCACGCTTAACTGCGGAGTTCTGATGGGATCCGGTGCATTAGTGCTGGTATGATCGCACCCGTCATGCCTTGCGCCCTTAATTTATTTAAGGCGTTCGTTTTCTTCCGGCCCGCACTTAAGGGAGTCGCAAAATTCGGATTCTACGCCCCGAACCTTTCTCCCCAAGTACCCCACTCCAGGCAGGCGGAATACGTACGTGTGCGTGTGTTCGAGATAGAATAAAAAGAAAATAATCCGAAAAAGAGGGTGCAACACGAGGACTTCCCAGGAGGTCACCCATCCTAGTACTACTCTCGCCCAAGCACGCTTAACTGCGGAGTTCTGATGGGATCCGGTGCATTAGTGCTGGTATGATCGCACCCGTCATGCCTTGCGCCCTTAATTTATTTAAGGCGTTCGTTTTCTTCCGGCCCGCACTTAAGGGAGTCGCAAAATTCGGATTCTACGCCCCGAACCTTTCTCCCCAAGTACCCCACTCCAGGCAGGCGGAATACGTACGTGTGCGTGTGTTCGAGATAGAATAAAAAGAAAATAATCCGAAAAAGAGGGGTGCAACACGAGGACTTCCCAGGAGGTCACCCATCCTAGTACTACTCTCGCCCAAGCACGCTTAACTGCGGAGTTCTGATGGGATCCGGTGCATTAGTGCTGGTATGATCGCACCCGTCATGCCTTGCGCCCTTAATTTATTTAAGGCGTTCGTTTTCTTCCGGCCCGCACTTAAGGGAGTCGCAAAATTCGGATTCTACGCCCCGAACCTTTCTCCCCAAGTACCCCACTCCAGGCAGGCGGAATACGTACGTGTGCGTGTGTTCGAGATAGAATAAAAAGAAAATAATCCGAAAAAGAGGGTGCAACACGAGGACTTCCCAGGAGGTCACCCATCCTAGTACTACTCTCGCCCAAGCACGCTTAACTGCGGAGTTCTGATGGGATCCGGTGCATTAGTGCTGGTATGATCGCACCCGTCATGCCTTGCGCCCTTAATTTATTTAAGGCGTTCGTTTTCTTCCGGCCCGCACTTAAGGGAGTCGCAAAATTCGGATTCTACGCCCCGAACCTTTCTCCCCAAGTACCCCACTCCAGGCAGGCGGAATACGTACGTGTGCGTGTGTTCGAGATAGAATAAAAAGAAAATAATCCGAAAAAGAGGGTGCAACACGAGGACTTCCCAGGAGGTCACCCATCCTAGTACTACTCTCGCCCAAGCACGCTTAACTGCGGAGTTCTGATGGGATCCGGTGCATTAGTGCTGGTATGATCGCACCCGTCATGCCTTGCGCCCTTAATTTATTTAAGGCGTTCGTTTTCTTCCGGCCCGCACTTAAGGGAGTCGCAAAATTCGGATTCTACGCCCGAACCTTTCTCCCCAAGTACCCCACTCCAGGCAGGCGGAATACGTACGTGTGCGTGTGTTCGAGATAGAATAAAAAGAAAATAATCCGAAAAAGAGGGGTGCAACACGAGGACTTCCCAGGAGGTCACCCATCCTAGTACTACTCTCGCCCAAGCACGCTTAACTGCGGAGTTCTGATGGGATCCGGTGCATTAGTGCTGGTATGATCGCACCCGTCATGCCTTGCGCCCTTAATTTATTTAAGGCGTTCGTTTTCTTCCGGCCCGCACTTAAGGGAGTCGCAAAATTCGGATTCTACGCCCCGAACCTTTCTCCCCAAGTACCCCACTCCAGGCAGGCGGAATACGTACGTGTGCGTGTGTTCGAGATAGAATAAAAAGAAAATAATCCGAAAAAGGGGTGCAACACGAGGACTTCCCAGGAGGTCACCCATCCTAGTACTACTCTCGCCCAAGCACGCTTAACTGCGGAGTTCTGATGGGATCCGGTGCATTAGTGCTGGTATGATCGCACCCGTCATGCCTTGCGCCCTTAATTTATTTAAGGCGTTCGTTTTCTTCCGGCCCGCACTTAAGGGAGTCGCAAAATTCGGATTCTACGCCCCGAACCTTTCTCCCCAAGTACCCCACTCCAGGCAGGCGGAATACGTACGTGTGCGTGTGTTCGAGATAGAATAAAAAGAAAATAATCCGAAAAAGAGGGTGCAACACGAGGACTTCCCAGGAGGTCACCCATCCTAGTACTACTCTCGCCCAAGCACGCTTAACTGCGGAGTTCTGATGGGATCCGGTGCATTAGTGCTGGTATGATCGCACCCGTCATGCCTTGCGCCCTTAATTTATTTAAGGCGTTCGTTTTCTTCCGGCCCGCACTTAAGGGAGTCGTAAAATTCGGATTCTACGCCACGAACCTTTCTCCCCAAGTACCCCACTCCAGGCAGGCGGAATACGTACGTGTGCGTGTGTTCGAGATAGAATAAAAAGAAAATAATCCGAAAAAGAGGGGTGCAACACGAGGACTTCCCAGGAGGTCACCCATCCTAGTACTACTCTCGCCCAAGCACGCTTAACTGCGGAGTTCTGATGGGATCCGGTGCATTAGTGCTGGTATGATCGCACCCGTCATGCCTTGCGCCCTTAATTTATTTAAGGCGTTCGTTTTCTTCCGGCCCGCACTTAAGGGAGTCGCAAAATTCGGATTCTACGCCCGAACCTTTCTCCCCAAGTACCCCACTCCAGGCAGGCGGAATACGTACGTGTGCGTGTGTTCGAGATAGAATAAAAAGAAAATAATCCGAAAAAGGGGTGCAACACGAGGACTTCCCAGGAGGTCACCCATCCTAGTACTACTCTCGCCCAAGCACGCTTAACTGCGGAGTTCTGATGGGATCCGGTGCATTAGTGCTGGTATGATCGCACCCGTCATGCCTTGCGCCCTTAATTTATTTAAGGCGTTCGTTTTCTTCCGGCCCGCACTTAAGGGAGTCGCAAAATTCGGATTCTACGCCCCGAACCTTTCTCCCCAAGTACCCCACTCCAGGCAGGCGGAATACGTACGTGTGCGTGTGTTCGAGATAGAATAAAAAGAAAATAATCCGAAAAAGGGGTGCAACACGAGGACTTCCCAGGAGGTCACCCATCCTAGTACTACTCTCGCCCAAGCACGCTTAACTGCGGAGTTCTGATGGGATCCGGTGCATTAGTGCTGGTATGATCGCACCCGTCATGCCTTGCGCCCTTAATTTATTTAAGGCGTTCGTTTTCTTCCGGCCCGCACTTAAGGGAGTCGCAAAATTCGGATTCTACGCCCCGAACCTTTCTCCCCAAGTACCCCACTCCAGGCAGGCGGAATACGTACGTGTGCGTGTGTTCGAGATAGAATAAAAAGAAAATAATCCGAAAAAGAGGGGTGCAACACGAGGACTTCCCAGGAGGTCACCCATCCTAGTACTACTCTCGCCCAAGCACGCTTAACTGCGGAGTTCTGATGGGATCCGGTGCATTAGTGCTGGTATGATCGCACCCGTCATGCCTTGCGCCCTTAATTTATTTAAGGCGTTCGTTTTCTTCCGGCCCGCACTTAAGGGAGTCGCAAAATTCGGATTCTACGCCCCGAACCTTTCTCCCCAAGTACCCCACTCCAGGCAGGCGGAATACGTACGTGTGCGTGTGTTCGAGATAGAATAAAAAGAAAATAATCCGAAAAAGAGGGGTGCAACACGAGGACTTCCCAGGAGGTCACCCATCCTAGTACTACTCTCGCCCAAGCACGCTTAACTGCGGAGTTCTGATGGGATCCGGTGCATTAGTGCTGGTATGATCGCACCCGTCATGCCTTGCGCCCTTAATTTATTTAAGGCGTTCGTTTTCTTCCGGCCCGCACTTAAGGGAGTCCAAAATTCGGATTCTACGCCCCGAACCTTTCTCCCCAAGTACCCCACTCCAGGCAGGCGGAATACGTACGTGTGCGTGTGTTCGAGATAGAATAAAAAGAAAATAATCCGAAAAAGAGGGGTGCAACACGAGGACTTCCCAGGAGGTCACCCATCCTAGTACTACTCTCGCCCAAGCACGCTTAACTGCGGAGTTCTGATGGGATCCGGTGCATTAGTGCTGGTATGATCGCACCCGTCATGCCTTGCGCCCTTAATTTATTTAAGGCGTTCGTTTTCTTCCGGCCCGCACTTAAGGGAGTCGCAAAATTCGGATTCTACGCCCCGAACCTTTCTCCCCAAGTACCCCACTCCAGGCAGGCGGAATACGTACGTGTGCGTGTGTTCGAGATAGAATAAAAAGAAAATAATCCGAAAAAGAGGGGTGCAACACGAGGACTTCCCAGGAGGTCACCCATCCTAGTACTACTCTCGCCCAAGCACGCTTAACTGCGGAGTTCTGATGGGATCCGGTGCATTAGTGCTGGTATGATCGCACCCGTCATGCCTTGCGCCCTTAATTTATTTAAGGCGTTCGTTTTCTTCCGGCCCACTTAAGGGAGTCGCAAAATTCGGATTCTACGCCCCGAACCTTTCTCCCCAAGTACCCCACTCCAGGCAGGCGGAATACGTACGTGTGCGTGTGTTCGAGATAGAATAAAAAGAAAATAATCCGAAAAAGAGGGGTGCAACACGAGGACTTCCCAGGAGGTCACCCATCCTAGTACTACTCTCGCCCAAGCACGCTTAACTGCGGAGTTCTGATGGGATCCGGTGCATTAGTGCTGGTATGATCGCACCCGTCATGCCTTGCGCCCTTAATTTATTTAAGGCGTTCGTTTTCTTCCGGCCCGCACTTAAGGGAGTCGCAAAATTCGGATTCTACGCCCGAACCTTTCTCCCCAAGTACCCCACTCCAGGCAGGCGGAATACGTACGTGTGCGTGTGTTCGAGATAGAATAAAAAGAAAATAATCCGAAAAAAGGGGTGCAACACGAGGACTTCCCAGGAGGTCACCCATCCTAGTACTACTCTCGCCCAAGCACGCTTAACTGCGGAGTTCTGATGGGATCCGGTGCATTAGTGCTGGTATGATCGCACCCGTCATGCCTTGCGCCCTTAATTTATTTAAGGCGTTCGTTTTCTTCCGGCCGCACTTAAGGGAGCAAAATTCGGATTCTACGCCCCGAACCTTTCTCCCCAAGTACCCCACTCCAGGCAGGCGGAATACGTACGTGTGCGTGTGTTCGAGATAGAATAAAAAGAAAATAATCCGAAAAAGAGGGTGCAACACGAGGACTTCCCAGGAGGTCACCCATCCTAGTACTACTCTCGCCCAAGCACGCTTAACTGCGGAGTTCTGATGGGATCCGGTGCATTAGTGCTGGTATGATCGCACCCGTCATGCCTTGCGCCCTTAATTTATTTAAGGCGTTCGTTTTCTTCCGGCCGCACTTAAGGGAGTCAAAATTCGGATTCTACGCCCGAACCTTTCTCCCCAAGTACCCCACTCCAGGCAGGCGGAATACGTACGTGTGCGTGTTCGAGATAGAATAAAAAGAAAATAATCCGAAAAAGAGGGGTGCAACACGAGGACTTCCCAGGAGGTCACCCATCCTAGTACTACTCTCGCCCAAGCACGCTTAACTGCGGAGTTCTGATGGGATCCGGTGCATTAGTGCTGGTATGATCGCACCCGTCATGCCTTGCGCCCTTAATTTATTTAAGGCGTTCGTTTTCTTCCGGCCCGCACTTAAGGGAGTCGCAAAATTCGGATTCTACGCCCGAACCTTTCTCCCCAAGTACCCCACTCCAGGCAGGCGGAATACGTACGTGTGCGTGTTCGAGATAGAATAAAAAGAAAATAATCCGAAAAAGAGGGGTGCAACACGAGGACTTCCCAGGAGGTCACCCATCCTAGTACTACTCTCGCCCAAGCACGCTTAACTGCGGAGTTCTGATGGGATCCGGTGCATTAGTGCTGGTATGATCGCACCCGTCATGCCTTGCGCCCTTAATTTATTTAAGGCGTTCGTTTTCTTCCGGCCCGCACTTAAGGGAGTCAAAATTCGGATTCTACGCCCGAACCTTTCTCCCCAAGTACCCCACTCCAGGCAGGCGGAATACGTACGTGTGCGTGTGTTCGAGATAGAATAAAAAGAAAATAATCCGAAAAAGAGGGGTGCAACACGAGGACTTCCCAGGAGGTCACCCATCCTAGTACTACTCTCGCCCAAGCACGCTTAACTGCGGAGTTCTGATGGGATCCGGTGCATTAGTGCTGGTATGATCGCACCCGTCATGCCTTGCGCCCTTAATTTATTTAAGGCGTTTTTTCTTCCGGCCCGCACTTAAGGGAGTCGCAAAATTCGGATTCTACGCCCCGAACCTTTCTCCCCAAGTACCCCACTCCAGGCAGGCGGAATACGTACGTGTGCGTGTGTTCGAGATAGAATAAAAAGAAAATAATCCGAAAAAGAGGGGTGCAACACGAGGACTTCCCAGGAGGTCACCCATCCTAGTACTACTCTCGCCCAAGCACGCTTAACTGCGAAGTTCTGATGGGATCCGGTGCATTAGTGCTGGTATGATCGCACCCGTCATGCCTTGCGCCCTTAATTTATTTAAGGCGTTCGTTTTCTTCCGGCCCGCACTTAAGGGAGTCCAAAATTCGGATTCTACGCCCCGAACCTTTCTCCCCAAGTACCCCACTCCAGGCAGGCGGAATACGTACGTGTGCGTGTGTTCGAGATAGAATAAAAAGAAAATAATCCGAAAAAGAGGGGTGCAACACGAGGACTTCCCAGGAGGTCACCCATCCTAGTACTACTCTCGCCCAAGCACGCTTAACTGCGGAGTTCTGATGGGATCCGGTGCATTAGTGCTGGTATGATCGCACCCGTCATGCCTTGCGCCCTTAATTTATTTAAGGCGTTCGTTTTCTTCCGGCCCGACTTAAGGGAGTCACAAAATTCGGATTCTACGCCCCGAACCTTTCTCCCCAAGTACCCCACTCCAGGCAGGCGGAATACGTACGTGTGCGTGTGTTCGAGATAGAATAAAAAGAAAATAATCCGAAAAAGAGGGGTGCAACACGAGGACTTCCCAGGAGGTCACCCATCCTAGTACTACTCTCGCCCAAGCACGCTTAACTGCGGATTCTGATGGGATCCGGTGCATTAGTGCTGGTATGATCGCACCCGTCATGCCTTGCGCCCTTAATTTATTTAAGGCGTTCGTTTTCTTACGGCGGGCACTTAACGGACTCGTAAAATTCGGATTCTACGACCCGAACCTTTCTCCCCAAGTACCCCACTCCAGGCAGGCGGAATACGTACGTGTGCGTGTGTTCGAGATAGAATAAAAAGAAAATAATCCGAAAAAGATGGGTGCAACACGAGGACTTCCCAGGAGGTCACCCATCCTAGTACTACTCTCGCCCAAGCACGCTTAACTGCGGAGTTCTGATGGATCCGGTGCATTAGTGCTGGTATGATCGCACCCGTCATGCCTTGCGCCCTTAATTTATTTAAGGCGTTCGTTTTCTTCCGGCCCGACTTAAGGGAGTCAAAATTCGGATTCTACGCCCCGAACCTTTCTCCCCAAGTACCCCACTCCAGGCAGGCGGAATACGTACGTGTGCGTGTGTTCGAGATAGAATAAAAAGAAAATAATCCGAAAAAGAGGGGTGCAACACGAGGACTTCCCAGGAGGTCACCCATCCTAGTACTACTCTCGCCCAAGCACGCTTAACTGCGGAGTTCTGATGGGATCCGGTGCATTAGTGCTGGTATGATCGCACCCGTCATGCCTTGCGCCCTTAATTTATTTAAGGCGTTCGTTTTCTTCCGGCCCGCACTTAAGGGAGTCGCAAAATTCGGATTCTACGCCCCGAACCTTTCTCCCCAAGTACCCCACTCCAGGCAGGCGGAATACGTACGTGTGCGTGTGTTCGAGATAGAATAAAAAGAAAATAATCCGAAAAAGAGGGGTGCAACACGAGGACTTCCCAGGAGGTCACCCATCCTAGTACTACTCTCGCCCAAGCACGCTTAACTGCGAGTTCTGATGGGATCCGGTGCATTAGTGCTGGTATGATCGCACCCGTCATGCCTTGCGCCTTAATTTATTTAAGGCGTTCGTTTTCTTCCGGCCCGCACTTAAGGGAGTCAAAATTCGGATTCTACGCCCGAACCTTTCTCCCCAAGTACCCCACTCCAGGCAGGCGGAATACGTACGTGTGCGTGTGTTCGAGATAGAATAAAAAGAAAATAATCCGAAAAAGAGGGGTGCAACACGAGGACTTCCCAGGAGGTCACCCATCCTAGTACTACTCTCGCCCAAGCACGCTTAACTGCGGAGTTCTGATGGGATCCGGTGCATTAGTGCTGGTATGATCGCACCCGTCATGCCTTGCGCCCTTAATTTATTTAAGGCGTTCGTTTTCTTCCGGCCCGCACCTACGCCCCGAACCTTTCTCCCCAAGTACCCCACTCCAGGCAGGAGGAATACGTACGTGTGCGTGTGTTCGAGATAGAATAAAAAGAAAATAATCCGAAAAAGAGGGGTGCAACACGAGGACTTCCCAGGAGGTCACCCATCCTAGTACTACTCTCGCCCAAGCACGCTTAACTGCGGATTTCTGATGGGATCCGGTGCATTAGTGCTGGTATGATCGCACCCGTCATGCCTTGCGCCCTTAATTTATTTAAGGCGTTCGTTTTCTTACGGCCGGCACTTAACGGACTCGTAAAATTCGGATTCTACGACCCGAACCTTTCTCCCCAAGTACCCCACTCCAGGCAGGCGGAATACGTACGTGTGCGTGTGTTCGAGATAGAATAAAAAGAAAATAATCCGAAAAAGATGGGTGCAACACGAGGACTTCCCAGGAGGTCACCCATCCTAGTACTACTCTCGCCCAAGCACGCTTAACTGCGAGTTCTGATGGGATCCGGTGCATTAGTGCTGGTATGATCGCACCCGTCATGCCTTGCGCCCTTAATTTATTTAAGGCGTTCGTTTTCTTCCGGCCCGAACTTAAGGGAGTCGCAAAATTCGGATTCTACGCCCTGAACCTTTCTCCCCAAGTACCCCACTCCAGGCAGGCGGAATACGTACGTGTGCGTGTGTTCGAGATAGAATAAAAAGAAAATAATCCGAAAAAAGGGGTGCAACACGAGGACTTCCCAGGAGGTCACCCATCCTAGTACTACTCTCGCCCAAGCACGCTTAACTGCGGATTTCTGATGGGATCCGGTGCATTAGTGCTGGTATGATCGCACCCGTCATGCCTTGCGCCCTTAATTTATTTAAGGCGTTCGTTTTCTTCCGGGCCGCACTTAAGGGAGTCACAAAATTCGGATTCTACGCCCCGAACCTTTCTCCCCAAGTACCCCACTCCAGGCAGGCGGAATACGTACGTGTGCATGTGTTCGAGATAGAATAAAAAGAAAATAATCCGAAAAAGAGGGGTGCAACACGAGGACTTCCCAGGAGGTCACCCATCCTAGTACTACTCTCGCCCAAGCACGCTTAACTGCGGATTTCTGATGGGATCCGGTGCATTAGTGCTGGTATGATCGCACCCGTCATGCCTTGCGCCCTTAATTAATTTAAGGCGTTCGTTTTCTTACGGCCGGCACTTAACGGACTCGTAAAATTCGGATTCTACGCCCGAACCTTTCTCCCCAAGTACCCCACTCCAGGCAGGCGGAATACGTACGTGTGCGTGTGTTCGAGATAGAATAAAAAGAAAATAATCCGAAAAAAGGGGTGCAACACGAGGACTTCCCAGGAGGTCACCCATCCTAGTACTACTCTCGCCCAAGCACGCTTAACTGCGGAGTTCTGATGGGATCCGGTGCATTAGTGCTGGTATGATCGCACCCGTCATGCCTTGCGCCCTTAATTTATTTAAGGCGTTCGTTTTCTTCCGGGCCGCACTTAAGGGAGTCACAAAATTCGGATTCTACGCCCCGAACCTTTCTCCCCAAGTACCCCACTCCAGGCAGGAGGAATACGTACGTGTGCATGTGTTCGAGATAGAATAAAAAGAAAATAATCCGAAAAAGAGGGTGCAACACGAGGACTTCCCAGGAGGTCACCCATCCTAGTACTACTCTCGCCCAAGCACGCTTAACTGCGGATTCTGATGGGATCCGGTGCATTAGTGCTGGTATGATCGCACCCGTCATGCCTTGCGCCCTTAATTATTTAAGGCGTTCGTTTTCTTACGGCGCACTTAACGGACTCGTAAAATTCGGATTCTACGACCCGAACCTTTCTCCCCAAGTACCCCACTCCAGGCAGGCGGAATACGTACGTGTGCGTGTGTTCGAGATAGAATAAAAAGAAAATAATCCGAAAAAGATGGGTGCAACACGAGGACTTCCCAGGAGGTCACCCATCCTAGTACTACTCTCGCCCAAGCACGCTTAACTGCGGAGTTCTGATGGGATCCGGTGCATTAGTGCTGGTATGATCGCACCCGTCATGCCTTGCGCCCTTAATTTATTTAAGGCGTTCGTTTTCTTCCGGCCGCACTTAAGGGAGTCACAAAATTCGGATTCTACGCCCCGAACCTTTCTCCCCAAGTACCCCACTCCAGGCAGGCGGAATACGTACGTGTGCGTGTGTTCGAGATAGAATAAAAAGAAAATAATCCGAAAAAGAGGGGTGCAACACGAGGACTTCCCAGGAGGTCACCCATCCTAGTACTACTCTCGCCCAAGCACGCTTAACTGCGGATTTCTGATGGGATCCGGTGCATTAGTGCTGGTATGATCGCACCCGTCATGCCTTGCGCCCTTAATTTATTTAAGGCGTTCGTTTTCTTACGGCCCGCACTTAAGGGACTCGTAAAATTCGGATTCTACGACCCGAACCTTTCTCCCCAAGTACCCCACTCCAGGCAGGCGGAATACGTACGTGTGCGTGTTTCGAGATAGAATAAAAAGAAAATAATCCGAAAAAGAGGGGTGCAACACGAGGACTTCCCAGGAGGTCACCCATCCTAGTACTACTCTCGCCAAGCACGCTTAACTGCGGATTCTGATGGGATCCGGTGCATTAGTGCTGGTATGATCGCACCCGTCATGCCTTGCGCCCTTAATTTATTTAAGGCGTTCGTTTTCTTCGGCGGGCACTTAACGGAGTCGTAAAATTCGGATTCTACGACCCGAACCTTTCTCCCCAAGTACCCCACTCCAGGCAGGCGGAATACGTACGTGTGCGTGTGTTCGAGATAGAATAAAAAGAAAATAATCCGAAAAAGAGGGTGCAACACGAGGACTTCCCAGGAGGTCACCCATCCTAGTACTACTCTCGCCCAAGCACGCTTAACTGCGAAGTTCTGATGGGATCCGGTGCATTAGTGCTGGTATGATCGCACCCGTCATGCCTTGCGCCCTTAATTTATTTAAGGCGTTCGTTTTCTTCCGGCCCGACTTAAGGGAGTCACAAAATTCGGATTCTACGCCCCGAACCTTTCTCCCCAAGTACCCCACTCCAGGCAGGCGGAATACGTACGTGTGCGTGTGTTCGAGATAGAATAAAAAGAAAATAATCCGAAAAAGAGGGGTGCAACACGAGGACTTCCCAGGAGGTCACCCATCCTAGTACTACTCTCGCCCAAGCACGCTTAACTGCGGAGTTCTGATGGGATCCGGTGCATTAGTGCTGGTATGATCGCACCCGTCATGCCTTGCGCCCTTAATTTATTTAAGGCGTTCGTTTTCTTCCGGCCCGCACTTAAGGGAGTCGCAAAATTCGGATTCTACGCCCCGAACCTTTCTCCCCAAGTACCCACTCCAGGCAGGCGGAATACGTACGTGTGCGTGTGTTCGAGATAGAATAAAAAGAAAATAATCCGAAAAAGAGGGTGCAACACGAGGACTTCCCAGGAGGTCACCCATCCTAGTACTACTCTCGCCCAAGCACGCTTAACTGCGGAGTTCTGATGGGATCCGGTGCATTAGTGCTGGTATGATCGCACCCGTCATGCCTTGCGCCCTTAATTTATTTAAGGCGTTCGTTTTCTTCCGGCCCGACTTAAGGGAGTCAAAATTCGATTCTACGCCCCGAACCTTTCTCCCCAAGTACCCCACTCCAGGCAGGAGGAATACGTACGTGTGCTGTGTTCGAGATAGAATAAAAAGAAAATAATCCGAAAAAGAGGGGTGCAACACGAGGACTTCCCAGGAGGTCACCCATCCTAGTACTACTCTCGCCCAAGCACGCTTAACTGCGGAGTTCTGATGGGATCCGGTGCATTAGTGCTGGTATGATCGCACCCGTCATGCCTTGCGCCCTTAATTTATTTAAGGCGTTGGTTTTCTTCCGGCCCGCACTTAAGGGAGTCGCAAAATTCGGATTCTACGCCCCGAACCTTTCTCCCCAAGTACCCCACTCCAGGCAGGCGGAATACGTACGTGTGCGTGTGTTCGAGATAGAATAAAAAGAAAATAATCCGAAAAAGAGGGGTGCAACACGAGGACTTCCCAGGAGGTCACCCATCCTAGTACTACTCTCGCCCAAGCACGCTTAACTGCGGAGTTCTGATGGGATCCGGTGCATTAGTGCTGGTATGATCGCACCCGTCATGCCGTGCGCCTTAATTTATTTAAGGCGTTCGTTTTCTTCCGGCCCGCACTTAAGGGAGTCCCAAAATTCGGATTCTACGCCCGAACCTTTCTCCCCAAGTACCCCACTCCAGGCAGGCGGAATACGTACGTGTGCGTGTGTTCGAGATAGAATAAAAAGAAAATAATCCGAAAAAGAGGGGTGCAACACGAGGACTTCCCAGGAGGTCACCCATCCTAGTACTACTCTCGCCCAAGCACGCTTAACTGCGGAGTTCTGATGGGATCCGGTGCATTAGTGCTGGTATGATCGCACCCGTCATGCCTTGCGCCCTTAATTTATTTAAGGCGTTCGTTTTCTTCCGGCCCGAACTTAAGGGAGTCACAAAATTCGGATTCTACGCCCCGAACCTTTCTCCCCAAGTACCCCACTCCAGGCATGCGGAATACGTACGTGTGTGTGTTCGATATAGAATAAAAAGAAAATAATCCGAAAAAGAGGGGTGCAACACGAGGACTTCCCAGGAGGTCACCCATCCTAGTACTACTCTCGCCCAAGCACGCTTAACTGCGGATTTCTGATGGGATCCGGTGCATTAGTGCTGGTATGATCGCACCCGTCATGCCTTGCGCCCTTAATTTATTTAAGGCGTTCGTTTTCTTACGGCGGGCACTTAACGGACTCGTAAAATTCGGATTCTACGACCCGAACCTTTCTCCCCAAGTACCCCACTCCAGGCAGGCGGAATACGTACGTGTGCGTGTGTTCGAGATAGAATAAAAAGAAAATAATCCGAAAAAGATGGGTGCAACACGAGGACTTCCCAGGAGGTCACCCATCCTAGTACTACTCTCGCCCAAGCACGCTTAACTGCGAAGTTCTGATGGGATCCGGTGCATTAGTGCTGGTATGATCGCACCCGTCATGCCTTGCGCCCTTAATTTATTTAAGGCGTTGTTTTCTTCCGGCCCGAACTTAAGGGAGTCGCAAAATTCGGATTCTACGCCCGAACCTTTCTCCCCAAGTACCCCACTCCAGGCAGGCGGAATACGTACGTGTGCGTGTGTTCGAGATAGAATAAAAAGAAAATAATCCGAAAAAAGGGGTGCAACACGAGGACTTCCCAGGAGGTCACCCATCCTAGTACTACTCTCGCCCAAGGACGCTTAACTGCGGATTCTGATGGGATCCGGTGCATTAGTGCTGGTATGATCGCACCCGTCATGCCTTGCGCCCTTAATTTATTTAAGGCGTTCGTTTTCTTCCGGGCCGCACTTAAGGGAGTCACAAAATTCGGATTCTACGCCCCGAACCTTTCTCCCCAAGTACCCCACTCCAGGCAGGAGGAATACGTACGTGTGCGTGTTCAGATAGAATAAAAAGAAAATAATCCGAAAAAGAGGGGTGCAACACGAGGACTTCCCAGGAGGTCACCCATCATAGTACTACTCTCGCCCAAGCACGCTTAACTGCGGATTTCTGATGGGATCCGGTGCATTAGTGCTGGTATGATCGCACCCGTCATGCCTTGCGCCCTTAATTTATTTAAGGCGTTCGTTTTCTTACGGCCGCACTTAACGGACTCGTAAAATTCGGATTCTACGACCCGAACCTTTCTCCCCAAGTACCCCACTCCAGGCAGGCGGAATACGTACGTGTGCGTGTGTTCGAGATAGAATAAAAAGAAAATAATCCAAAAATAGGGGTGCAACACGAGGACTTCCCAGGAGGTCACCCATCCTAGTACTACTCTCGCCCAAGCACGCTTAACTGCGGAGTTCTGATGGGATCCGGTGCATTAGTGCTGGTATGATCGCACCCGTCATGCCTTGCGCCCTTAATTTATTTAAGGCGTTCGTTTTCTTCCGGGCCGCACTTAAGGGAGTCACAAAATTCGGATTCTACGCCCCGAACCTTTCTCCCCAAGTACCCCACTCCAGGCAGGAGGAATACGTACGTGTGCTGTGTTCGAGATAGAATAAAAAGAAAATAATCCGAAAAAGAGGGTGCAACACGAGGACTTCCCAGGAGGTCACCCATCCTAGTACTACTCTCGCCCAAGCACGCTTAACTGCGGATTCTGATGGGATCCGGTGCATTAGTGCTGGTATGATCGCACCCGTCATGCCTTGCGCCCTTAATTATTTAAGGCGTTCGTTTTCTTCGGCCCACTTAAGGACTCGTAAAATTCGGATTCTACGACCCGAACCTTTCTCCCCAAGTACCCCACTCCAGGCAGGCGGAATACGTACGTGTGCGTGTGTTCGAGATAGAATAAAAAGAAAATAATCCGAAAAAGAGGGGCAACACGAGGACTTCCCAGGAGGTCACCCATCCTAGTACTACTCTCGCCAAGCACGCTTAACTGCGGATTCTGATGGGATCCGGTGCATTAGTGCTGGTATGATCGCACCCGTCATGCCTTGCGCCCTTAATTTATTTAAGGCGTTCGTTTTCTTCCGGCGCACTTAAGGGAGTCGTAAAATTCGGATTCTACGCCCGAACCTTTCTCCCCAAGTACCCCACTCCAGGCAGGCGGAATACGTACGTGTGCGTGTGTTCGAGATAGAATAAAAAGAAAATAATCCGAAAAAGAGGGTGCAACACGAGGACTTCCCAGGAGGTCACCCATCCTAGTACTACTCTCGCCCAAGCACGCTTAACTGCGGAGTTCTGATGGGATCCGGTGCATTAGTGCTGGTATGATCGCACCCGTCATGCCTTGCGCCCTTAATTTATTTAAGGCGTTCGTTTTCTTCCGGCCCACTTAAGGGAGTCGCAAAATTCGGATTCTACGCCCGAACCTTTCTCCCCAAGTACCCCACTCCAGGCAGGCGGAATACGTACGTGTGCGTGTGTTCGAGATAGAATAAAAAGAAAATAATCTAAAAAAGGGGTGCAACACGAGGACTTCCCAGGAGGTCACCCATCCTAGTACTACTCTCGCCCAAGCACGCTTAACTGCGGATTTCTGATGGGATCCGGTGCATTAGTGCTGGTATGATCGCACCCGTCATGCCTTGCGCCCTTAATTTATTTAAGGCGTTCGTTTTCTTCCGGCCGCACTTAAGGGAGTAAAATTCGGATTCTACGACCCGAACCTTTCTCCCCAAGTACCCCACTCCAGGCAGGCGGAATACGTACGTGTGCGTGTGTTCGAGATAGAATAAAAAGAAAATAATCCGAAAAAGAGGGGTGCAACACGAGGACTTCCCAGGAGGTCACCCATCCTAGTACTACTCTCGCCCAAGCACGCTTAACTGCGGAGTTCTGATGGGATCCGGTGCATTAGTGCTGGTATGATCGCACCCGTCATGCCTTGCGCCCTTAATTTATTTAAGGCGTTCGTTTTCTTCCGGCCCGAACTTAAGGGAGTCGTAAAATTCGGATTCTACGACCCGAACCTTTCTCCCCAAGTACCCCACTCCAGGCAGGCGGAATACGTATGTGTGCGTGTGTTCGAGATAGAATAAAAAGAAAATAATCCAAAAATAGGGGTGCAACACGAGGACTTCCCAGGAGGTCACCCATCCTAGTACTACTCTCGCCCAAGCACGCTTAACTGCGGAGTTCTGATGGGATCCGGTGCATTAGTGCTGGTATGATCGCACCCGTCATGCCTTGCGCCCTTAATTTATTTAAGGCGTTCGTTTTCTTCCGGCCGCACTTAAGGGAGTCACAAAATTCGGATTCTACGCCCCGAACCTTTCTCCCCAAGTACCCCACTCCAGGCAGGAGGAATACGTACGTGTGCATGTGTTCGAGATAGAATAAAAAGAAAATAATCCGAAAAAGAGGGGTGCAACACGAGGACTTCCCAGGAGGTCACCCATCATAGTACTACTCTCGCCCAAGCACGCTTAACTGCGGATTTCTGATGGGATCCAGTGCATTAGTGCTGGTATGATCGCACCCGTCATGCCTTGCGCCCTTAATTAATTTAAGGCGTTCGTTTTCTTACGGCCGGCACTTAACGGACTCGTAAAATTCGGATTCTACGACCCGAACCTTTCTCCCCAAGTACCCCACTCCAGGCAGGCGGAATACGTATGTGTGCGTGTGTTCGAGATAGAATAAAAAGAAAATAATCCAAAAATAGGGGTGCAACACGAGGACTTCCCAGGAGGTCACCCATCCTAGTACTACTCTCGCCCAAGCACGCTTAACTGCGGAGTTCTGATGGGATCCGGTGCATTAGTGCTGGTATGATCGCACCCGTCATGCCTTGCGCCCTTAATTTATTTAAGGCGTTCGTTTTCTTCCGGGCCGCACTTAAGGGAGTCACAAAATTCGGATTCTACGCCCCGAACCTTTCTCCCCAAGTACCCCACTCCAGGCAGGAGGAATACGTACGTGTGCATGTGTTCGAGATAGAATAAAAAGAAAATAATCCGAAAAAGAGGGGTGCAACACGAGGACTTCCCAGGAGGTCACCCATCCTAGTACTACTCTCGCCCAAGCACGCTTAACTGCGGAGTTCTGATGGGATCCGGTGCATTAGTGCTGGTATGATCGCACCCGTCATGCCTTGCGCCCTTAATTATTTAAGGCGTTCGTTTTCTTCGGCGCACTTAAGGGACTCGTAAAATTCAGATTCTACGACCCGAACCTTTCTCCCCAAGTACCCCACTCCAGGCAGGCGGAATACGTATGTGTGCGTGTGTTCGAGATAGAATAAAAAGAAAATAATCCAAAAATAGGGGTGCAACACGAGGACTTCCCAGGAGGTCACCCATCCTAGTACTACTCTCGTCCAAGCACGCTTAACTGCGGAGTTCTGATGGGATCCGGTGCATTAGTGCTGGTATGATCGCACCCGTCATGCCTTGCGCCCTTAATTTATTTAAGGCGTTCGTTTTCTTCCGGGCCGCACTTAAGGGAGTCACAAAATTCGGATTCTACGCCCCGAACCTTTCTCCCCAAGTACCCCACTCCAGGCAGGCGGAATACGTACGTGTGCGTGTTCGAGATAGAATAAAAAGAAAATAATCCGAAAAAGAGGGGTGCAACACGAGGACTTCCCAGGAGGTCACCCATCCTAGTACTACTCTCGCCCAAGCACGCTTAACTGCGGATTCTGATGGGATCCGGTGCATTAGTGCTGGTATGATCGCACCCGTCATGCCTTGCGCCCTTAATTTATTTAAGGCGTTCGTTTTCTTACGGCCGGCACTTAACGGACTCGTAAAATTCGGATTCTACGACCCGAACCTTTCTCCCCAAGTACCCCACTCCAGGCAGGCGGAATACGTACGTGTGCGTGTGTTCGAGATAGAATAAAAAGAAAATAATCCGAAAAAGAGGGGTGCAACACGAGGACTTCCCAGGAGGTCACCCATCCTAGTACTACTCTCGCCCAAGCACGCTTAACTGCGGAGTTCTGATGGGATCCGGTGCATTAGTGCTGGTATGATCGCACCCGTCATGCCTTGCGCCCTTAATTTATTTAAGGCGTTCGTTTTCTTCCGGCCCGCACTTAAGGGAGTCGCAAAATTCGGATTCTACGCCCGAACCTTTCTCCCCAAGTACCCCACTCCAGGCAGGCGGAATACGTACGTGTGCGTGTGTTCGAGATAAATAAAAAGAAAATAATCCGAAAAATAGGTGCAACACAGGACTTCCCAGGAGGTCACCCATCCTAGTACTACTCTCGCCAAGCACGCTTAACTGCGGAGTTCTGATGGGATCCGGTGCATTAGTGCTGGTATGATCGCACCCGTCATGCCTTGCGCCCTTAATTTATTTAAGGCGTTCGTTTTCTTCCGGCCCGTACTTAAGGGAGTCCCAAAATTCGGATTCTACGCCCCGAACCTTTCTCCCCAAGTACCCCACTCCAGGCAGGCGGAATACGTACGTGTGCGTGTGTTCGAGATAGAAAAAAAGAAAATAATCCGAAAAAGAGGGGTGCAACACGAGGACTTCCCAGGATGTCACCCATCCTAGTACTACTCTCGCCCAAGCACGCTTAACTGCGGAGTTCTGATGGGATCCGATGCATTGGTGCTGGTATGATCGCACCCGTCATTCCTTGCGCCCTTAATTTATTTAAGGCCTTCGTTTTCTTCCGGCCAGTACTTAAGGGAATCGTAAAATTCAGATTCTACGACCCGAACCTTTCTCACCAAGTACCCCACTCTAGGCAGGCGGAATAAGTACTTGTGCGTGTGTTCGAGATAGAATAAAAAGAAAATAATCCGAAAAAGAGAGGTGCAACACGAGGACTTCCCAGGAGGTCACACATCCTAGTACTACTCTCGCCCAAGCACGCTTAACTTCGGAGTACTGATGGCATCCAGTGCATTAGTCCTGGTATGATCGCACCCGTCATTTCTTGCGCCCTTAATTTATTTAAGGCCTTCGTTTTCTTCCGCCCGTACTTAAGGGACTCGTAAAATTCGATTCTACGACCCGAACCTTTCTCCCCAAGTACCCCACTCCAGGCAGGCGGAATACGTACGTGTGCGTGTGTTCGAGATAGAATAAAAAGAAAATAATCCGAAAAAGAGAGGTGCAACACGAGGACTTCCTAGGAGGTCACCCATCCTAGTACTACTCTCTCCCAAGCACGCTTAACAGCGGGGTTCTATTGGGATCCGGTGCATTAGTGCTGGTATGATCGCACCCGTCATTTCTTGCGCCCTTAATTTATTTAAGGCCTTCGTTTTCTTCCGTCCCGTACTTAAGGGACTCGTAAAATTCGGATTCTACGACCCGAACCTTTCTCCCCAAGTACCCCACTCCAGGCAGGCGGAATACGTACGTGTGCGTGTGTTCGAGATAGAATAAAATGAAAATAATCCGAAAAAGAGAGCTGCAACACGAGGACTTTCCAGTAGGTCACCCATCCTAGTACTACTCTCGCCCAAGCACGCTTAACTGCGGAGTTCTGATGGGATCCGGTGCATTAGTGCTGGTATGATCGCACCCGTCATGCCTTGCGCCCTTAATTTATTTAAGGCGTTCGTTTTCTTCCGGCCCGCACTTAAGGGACTCGTAAAATTCGGATTCTACGACCCGAACCTTTCTCCCCAAGTACCCCACTCCAGGCAGGCGGAATACGTACGTGTGCGTGTGTTCGAGATAGAATAAAAAGAAAATAATCCGAAAAAGAGGGGTACAACTTCCCAGGAGGTCACCCATCCTAGTACTACTCTCGCCCAAGCACGCTTAACAGTGGAGTTCTAATAAGATCCGGTGCATTAGTGCCGGTATGATCGCACCCATCATTCTTTGCGCCCTTAATTTATTTAAAGCATTCTTTTTCTTCCGGCCCGTACTTAAGGGACTCGTAAAATTCGGATTCTACGACCCGAACCTTTCTCCCCAAGTACCCCACTCCAGGCAGGCGGAATACGTACGTGTGCGTGTGTTCGAGATAGAATAAAAAGAAAATAATCCGAAAAAGAGGGTGCAACACGAGGACTTCCCAGGAGGTCACCCATCCTAGTACTACTCTCGCCCAAGCACGCTTATCTTCGGAGTACTGATGTGATCCAGTGCATTAGTGCTGGTATGATCGCACCCATCATGCCTTGCGCCCTTAATTTATTTAAGGCCTTCGTTTTCTTCCGGCCCGTACTTAAGGGACTCGTAAAATTCAGAATCTACGACTCAAACCTTTCTCCCCAAGTACCCACTCCAGGCAGGCGGAATACGTACGTGTGCGTGTGTTCGAGATAGAATAAAAAGAAAATAATCCGAAAAAGAGGGTGCAACACGAGGACTTCCCAGTAGGTCACCCATCCTAGTACTACTCTCGCCCAAGCATGCTTAACTGCGGAGTTCTGATGGGATCCGGTGCATTTGTGCTGGTATGATCGCACCCGTCATGCCTTGCGCCTTTAATTTATTTAAGGCCTTCGTTTTCTTCCGGCCCGTACTTAAGGGACTCGTAAAATTCAGATTCTACGACTCGAACCTTTCTCCCCAAGTACCCAACTCCAGGCAGGCGGAATACGTACGTGTGCGTGTGTTCGATATAGAATAAAAAGAAAATAATCCGAAAAAGAGGGATGCAACACGAGGACTTCCTAGTAGGTCACCCATCCTAGTACTACTCTCGCCCAAGCACGCTTAACTGCGGAGTTCTGATGGGATCCGGTGCATTTGTGCTGGTATGATCGCACCCGTCATGCCTTGCGCCTTTAATTTATTTAAGGCCTTCGTTTTCTTCCGGCCCGTACTTAAGGGACTCGTAAAATTCGGATTCTACGACCCAAACATTTCTCCCCAAGTACCCCACTCTAGGCAGGCGGAATAAGTACGTGTGCGTGTGTTCGAGATAGAATAAAAAGAAAATAATCCGAAAAAGAGGGGTGCAACACGAGGACTTCCCAGGAGCTCACCCATCCTAGTACTACTCTCGCCCAAGCATGCTTAACTGCGGAGTTCTAATGAGATCTGGTGCATTAGTGCTGGTATGATCGAACCCGTTATTCCTTGCGCCCTTATTTTATTTAAGGCCTTCGTTTTCTTCCGGCCCGTACTTAAGGGACTCGTAAAATTCAGATTCTACGACCCGAACCTTTCTCCCCAAGTACCCCACTCCAGGCAAGCGGAATACGTACGTGTGCGTGTGTTCGAGATAGAATAAAAAGAAAATAATCCGAAAAAGAGAGGTGCAACACAAGGACTTCATAGGAGGTCACCCATCCTAGTACTACTCTCGCCCAAGCACGCTTAACTTCGGAGTACTGATGGGATCCAGTGCATTAGTGCTGGTATGATCGCACCCGTCATGCCTTGCGCCCTTAATTTATTTAAGGCCTTCGTTTTCTTCCGGCCCGTACTTAAGGGACTCGTAAAATTCAGATTCTACGACTCGAACCTTTCTCCCCAAGTACCCCACTCCAGGCAGGCGGAATACGTACGTGTACGTGTGTTCGAGATAGAATAAAAAGAAAATAATCCGAAAAAGAGGGATGCAACACGAGGACTTCCTAGTAGGTCACCCATCCTAGTACTACTCTCGCCCAAGCACGCTTAACTGCGGAGTTCTGATGGGATCCGGTGCATTTGTGCTGGTATGATCGCAACCATCATGCCTTGCGCCTTTAATTTATTTAAGGCATTCGTTTTCTTCCGGCCCGTACTTAAGGGACTCGTAAAATTCGGATTCTACGACCCGAACCTTTCTCCCCAAGTACCCCACTCCAGGCAGGCGGAATAAGTACGTGTGCGTGTGTTCGAGATAGAATAAAAAGAAAATAATCCGAAAAAGAGGGGTGCAACGCGAGGACTTCCCAGGAGGTCACCCATCCTAGTACTACTCTCGCCCAAGCATGCTTAACTGCGGAGTTCTAATGAGATCCGGTGCATTAGTGCTGGTATGATCGCACCCGTTATTCCTTGCGCCCTTAATTTATTTAAGGCCTTTGTTTTCTTCCGGCCCGTACTTAAGGGACTCGTAAAATTCAGATTCTACGACCCGAACCTTTCTCCCCAAGTACCCCACTCCAGGTAGGCGGAATACGTACGTGTGCATGTGTTCGAGATAGAATAAAAAGAAAATAATCCGAAAAAAGAGGGGTGCAACACGAGGACTTCCCAGGAGGACACCCATCCTAGTACGACTCTCGCCCAAATATGCTTAACTGCGGAGTTCTAACGAGATCCGGTGCATTAGTGCTGGTATGATCGCACCTGTCATTCCTTACGCCCTTAATTTATTTAAGGCCTTCGTTTTCTTCCGTCCCGTACTTAAGGGACTCGTAAAATTCGGATTCTACGACCCGAACCTTTCTCCCCAAGTACCCCACTCCAGGCAAGTGAAATACGTACGTGTGCGTGTGTTCGAGATAGAATAAAAAGAAAATAATCCGAAAAAGAAAGGTGCAACACGAGGACTTCCCAGGAGGTCACCCATCCTAGTACTACTCTCGCCCAAGCACGCTTATCTGTGGAGTTCTGATGGGATCCGATGCATTAGTGCTGGTATGATCGCACCCGACATTCCTTGGGCCCTTAATTTATTTAAGGCCTTCGTTTTCTTCCGTCCCGTACTTAAGGGACTCGTAAATTCGGATTCTACGACCCGAACCTTTCTCCCCAAGTACCCCACTCCAGGCAGGCGGAATACGTACGTGTGCGTGTGTTCGAGATAGAATAAAAAGAAAATAATCCGAAAAAGAGGGGTGCAACACGAGGACTTCCTAGGAGGTCACCCATCCTAGTACTACTCTCGCCCAAGCACGCTTAACAGTTGAGTTCTGATGGGATCCGGTGCATTAGTGCTGGTATGATCGCACCCATCATGCCTTGCGCCCTTAATTTATTTAAGGCATTCGTTTTCTTCCGGCCCGTACTTAAGGGACTCGTAAAATTCGGATTCTACGACCCGAACCTTTCTCCCCAAGTACCCCACTCCAGGCAGGCGGAATACGTACGTGTGCGTGTGTTCGAGATAGAATAAAAAGAAAATAATCCGAAAAAGAGGGGTGCAACACGAGGACTTCCCAGGAGGTCACCCATCCTAGTACTACTCTCCCAAGCACGCTTAACTGCGGAGTTCTGATGGGATCCGGTGCATTAGTGCTGGTATGATCGCAGCCATCATTCCTTGCTCCCTTAATTTATTTAAGGCCTTCGTTTTCTTCCGGCCCGTACTTAAGGGAGTCGCAAAATTCGGATTCTACGACCCGAACCTTTCTCCCCAAGTACCCCACTCCAGGCAGGCGGAATACGTACGTGTGCGTGTGTTCGAGATAGAATAAAAAGAAAATAATCCGAAAAGAGGGGTGCAACACGAGGACTTCCCAATAGGTCACCCATCCTAGTACTACTCTCGCCTAAGCACGCTTAACTGCGGAGTTCTGATGGGATCCGGTGCATTAGTGCTGGTATGATCGCACCCGTCATGCCTTGCGCCCTTAATTTATTTAAGGCCTTCGTTTTCTTCCGGCCCGTACTTAAGGGAGTCACAAAATTCGGATTCTACGACCCGAACCTTTCTCCCCAAGTACCCCACTCCAGGCAGGCGGAATACGTACGTGTGCGTGTGTTCGAGATAGAATAAAAAGAAAATAATCCGAAAAAGAGGGGTGCAACACGAGGACTTCCCAGGAGGTCACCCATCCTAGTACTACTTTCTCCTAAGCACGCTTAACTGCGAGTTCTGATGGGATCCGGTGCATTAGTGCTGGTATGACCGCACTCATCATTCCTTGCTCTCTTAATTTATTTAAGGCCTTCGTTTTCTTCCGGCCCGTACTTAAGAGACTCGTAAAATTCAGATTCTACGACCCGAACCTTTCTCCCCAAGTACCCCACTCCAGGCAGGCGGAATACGTACGTGTGCGTGTGTTCGAGATAGAATAAAAAGAAAATAATCCGAAAAGGGGGGTGCAACACGAGGACTTCCCAGGAGGTCACCCATCCTAGTACTACTTTCTCCAAGCACGCTTAACTGCGAATTTCTGATGGGATCCGGTGGTTTAGTACTGGTGTGATCGCACCCCTCATTCATTGCGCCCTTAATTTATTTAAGGCCTTTGTTTTCTTCCGGCCCGTACTTAAGGGACTCGTAAAATTCAGAATCTACAACCCGAACCTTTCTCCCTAAATACCCAACTCCAGGCAGGCGGAATACGTACGTGTGCGTGTGTTCGAGATAGAATTAAAAGAAAATAATCCGAAAAAGAAAGGTGGAACACGAGGACTTCCCCGGAGGTCACCCATCCTAGTACTACTCTCGCCCAAGCACGCTTAACTGCGGAGTTTTGATGGGATCCGATGCATTAGTGCTGGTTTGATCACACGAGACATTCCTTGGTCCCTTAATTTATTTAAAGCCTTCGTTTTCTTCGGGCCCGCACTTAAGGGACTCGTAAAATTCGGATTTTACGACCCGAACCTTTCTCCCCAAGTACCCCACTCCAGGCAGGCGGAATACGTACGTGTGCGTGTGTTCGAGATAGAATAAAAAGAAAATAATCCGAAAAAGAGGGGTGCAACACGAGGACTTCCCAGGAGGTCACCCATCATAGTACTACTTTCTCCCAAGCATGCTTAACTGCGGAGTTCTGATGGGATCCGGTGCATTAGTGCTGGTATGATCGCACCCATCATTCCTTGCTCCCTTAATTTATTTACGGCCTTCGTTTTCTTCCGGCCCGTACTTAAGGGAGTCGCAAAATTCGGATTCTACGACCCGAACCTTTCTCCCCAAGTACCCCACTCCAGGCAGGCGGAATACGTACGTGTGCGTGTGTTCGAGATAGAATAAAAAGAAAATAATCCGAAAAAGAGGGGTGCAACACGAGGACTTCCCAGGAGGTCACCCATCATACTACTCTCCAAGCATGCTTAACTGCGGAGTTCTGATGGGATCCGGTGCATTAGTGCTGGTATGATCGCACCCATCATTCCTTGCTCCCTTAATTTATTTACGGCCTTCGTTTTCTTCCGGCCCGTACTTAAGGGAGTCGCAAAATTCGGATTCTACGACCCGAACCTTTCTCCCCAAGTACCCCACTCCAGGCAGGCGGAATACGTACGTGTGCGTGTGTTCGAGATAAATAAAAAGAAAATAATCTGAAAAAGAGGGGTGCAACACGAGGACTTCCCAGGAGGTCACCCATCATAGTACTACTTTCTCCCAAGCACGCTTAACTGCGGAGTTCTGATCGGATCCGGTGCATTAGTGCTGGTATGATCGCACCCATCATTCCTTGCTCCCTTAATTTATTTACGGCCTTCGTTTTCTTCCATCCCGTACTTAAGGGAGTCACAAAATTCGGATTCTACGACCCAAACCTTTCTCCCCAAGTGCCCCACTCCAGGCATGCGGAATACGCACGTGTGCGTGTGTTCGAGATAAAATAAAAAGAAAATAATCTGAAAAAGAGGGGTGCAACACGAGGACTTCCCAGGAGGTCACCCATCCTAGTACTACTCTCCCAAGCACGCTTAACTGCGGAGTTCTGATGGGATCCGGTGCATTAGTGCTGGTATGATCGCACCCATCATTCCTTGCTCCCTTAATTTATTTACGGCCTTCGTTTTCTTCCGGCCCGTACTTAAGGGAGTCGCAATATTCGGATTCTACGACCCGAACCATTCTCCCCAAGTACCCCACCCCAGGCAGGCGGAATACGTACGTGTATGTGTGTTCGAGATAGAATAAAAAGAAATTAATCCGAAAAAGAGGGGTGCAACACGAGGACTTCCCAGGAGGTCACCCATCCTAGTACTACTCTCGCCCAAGCACGCTTAACTGCGAGTTCTGATGGGATCCGGTGCATTAGTGCTGGTATGATCGCACCCGTCATGCCTTGCGCCCTTAATTTATTTAAGGCCTTCGTTTTCTTCCGGCCCGTACTTAAGGGACTCGCAAAATTCGGATTCTACGACCCGAACCTTTCTCCCCAAGTACCCCACTCCAGGCAGGCGGAATACGTACGTGTGCGTGTGTTCGAGATATAATAAAAAGAAAATAATCTAAAAAAGAGGGGTGCAACACGAGGACTTCCCAGGAGGTCACCCATCCTAGTACTACTTTCTCCCAAGCACGCTTAACTGCGAAGTTTTGAAGGGATCCGGTGCATTAGTGCTGGTATGATCGCACCCATCATTCCTTGCTCCCTAAATTTATTTCAGGCCTTCGTTTTCTTCCGGACCGTACTTAAGGGACTCGTAAAATTCAGATTCTACGACCCGAACCTTTCTCCCCAGGTACCCCACTCCAGGCAGGCGGAATACGTACGTGTGCGTGTGTTCGAGATAAAATAAAAAGAAAATAATCAGAAAAAGAGGAGTGCAACACGAGGACTTCCCAGGAGGTCACCCATCCTAGTACTACTTTCTCCCAAGCATGCTTAACTGCGAAGTTCTGATGGGATCCGGAGCTTTAGTGCTGGTATGATCGCACCCGTCATGCCTTGCGCCCTTAATTTATTTAAGGCCTTCGTTTTCTTCCGGCCCGTACTTAAGGGACTCTTAAAATTCGGATTCTACGACCCGAACCTTTCTCCCCAAGTACCCCACTCCAGGAAGGCAGAATACATACGTGTGCCTGTGTTTGAGATAGAATAAAAAGAAAATAATCTGAAAAAGAGGGCTGCAACACGAGGACTTCCCAGGAGGTCACCCATCCTAGTACTACTCTCGCCCAAGCATGCTTAACAGCGGAGTTCTAATGAGATCCGGTGCATTAGTGCTAGTATGATCGCACCCGTCATTCCTTGCGCCCTTAATTTATTTAAGGCCTTCGTTTTCTTCCGTCTCGTACTTAAGGGACTCGTCAAATTTGAATTCTACGACCCGAACCTTTCTCCCCAAGTACCCCACTCCAGGCAGGCGGAATACGTACGTGTGCGTGTGTTCGAGATAGAATAAAAAGAAAATAATCTGAAAAAGAGGGGTGCAACACGAGGACTTCCCAGGAGGTCACCCATCCTAGTACTACTCTCGCACAAGCACGCTTAACAGTGGAGTTGTAATGAGATCTGGTGCATTAGTGCCGATATGATCGCACCCATCATTCTTTGCGCCCTTAATTTATTTAAGGCATTCATTTTCTTTTGTCCCGTACTTAAGGGACTCGTAAAATTCGGATTCTACGACCCGAACCTTTCTCCCTAAGTACCCCACTCCAGGCAGGCGGAATACGTATGTGTGCCTGTGTTCAAGATAGAATAAAAAGAAAATAATCCGAAAAAGAGGGGTGCAACACGAGGACTTCCCAGGAGGTCACCCATCATAGTACTACTTTCTCCCAAGCATGCTTAACTGCGGAGTTCTGATGGGATCCTGTGCATTAGTGCTGGTATGATCGCACCCATCATTCCTTGCTCCCTTAATTTATTTACGACCTTCGTTTTCTTCCGGCCCGTACTTAAGGGAGTCGTAAAATTCGGATTCTACGACCCGAACCTTTCTCCCCAAGTACCCCACTCCAGGCAGGCAGAATACGTACGTGTGCGTGTGTTCGAGATATAATAAAAAGAAAATAATCTGAAAAAGAGGGGTGCAACACGAGGACTTCCCAGGAGGTCACCCATCCTAGTACTACTCTCGCCCAAGCACGCTTAACTGCGGAGTTCTGATGGGATCCGGTGCATTTGTGCTGGTATGATCGCACCCGTCATTCCTTGCGCCCTTAATTTATTTAAGGCCTTCGTTTTCTTCCGGCCCGTACTTAAGGGAGTCACAAAATTCGGATTCTACGACCCGAACCTTTCTCCCCAAGTACCCCACTCCAGGCAGGCGGAATACGTACGTGTGCGTGTGTTCGAGATAGAATAAAAAGAAAATAATCTGAAAAAGAGGGGTGCAACACGAGGACTTCCCAATAGGTCACCCATCCTAGTACTACTCTCGCCCAAGCACGCTTAACTGCAGAGTTCTGATGGGATCTGGTGCATTTGTGCTGGTATGATCGCACCCGTCATGCCTTGCGCCCTTAATTTATTTAAGGCCTTCGTTTTCTTCCGGCCCGTACTTAAGGGAGTCGCAAAATTCGGATTCTACGACCCGAACCTTTCTCCCCAAGTACCCCACTCCAGGCAGGCGGAATACGCACGTGTGCGTGTGTTCCAGATAAAATAAAAAGAAAATAATCTGAAAAAGAGGGGTGCAACATGAGGACTTCCCAGGAGGTCACCCATCATAGTACTACTTTCTCCCAAGCATGCTTAACTGCGGAGTTCTGATCGGATCCGGTGCATTAGTGCTGGTATGATCGCACCCATCATTCCTTGCTCCCTTAATTTATTTACGGCCTTCGTTTTCTTCCGGCCGTACTTAAGGGAGTCGCAAAATTCGGATTCTACGACCCAAACCTTTCTCCCCAAGTACCCCACTCCAGGCAGGCGGAATACGTATGTGTGCGTGTGTTCGAGATAGAATAAAAAGAAAATAATCCGAAAAAGAGGGGTGCAACACGAGGACTTCCCTGGAGGTCACCCATCATAGACTACTTTCTCCAAAGCATGCTTAACTGCGGAGTTCTGATGGGATCCGGTGCATTAGTGCTGGTATGATCGCACCCATCATTCCTTGCTCCCTTAATTTATTTACGGCCTTCGTTTTCTTCCGGCCCGTACTTAAGGGAGTCGCAAAATTCAGATTTACGACCCGAACCTTTCTCCCCAAGTACCCCACTCCAGGCAGGCGGAATACGTACGTGTGCGTGTGTTCGAGATAGAATAAAAAGAAAATAATCCGAAAAAGAGGGGTGCAACACGAGGACTTCCCAGGAGGTCACCCATCCTAGTACTACTCTCGCCCAAGCACGCTTAACTGCGAAGTTCTGATGGGATCCGGTGCATTAGTGCTGGTATGATCGCACCCGTCATGCCTTGCGCTCTTAATTTATTTAAGGCCTTCGTTTTCTTCCGGCCCGCACTTAAGGGAGTCCCAAAATTCGGATTCTACGACCCGAACCTTTCTCCCCAAGTACCCCACTCCAGGCAGGCGGAATACGTACGTGTGCGTGTGTTCGAGATAGAATAAAAAGAAAATAATCCGAAAAAGAGGGGTGCAACACGAGGACTTCCCAGGAGGTCACCCATCCTAGTACTACTTTCTCCCAAGCACGCTTAACTGCGAAGTTCTGATGGGATCCGGTGCTTTAGTGCTGGTATGATCGCACCCGTCATTCATTGCTCCCTTAATTTATTTAAGGCCTTCGTTTTCTTCCGGCCCGTACTTAAGGGACTCGTAAAATTCATATTTTACGACCCAAACCTTTCTCCCCAAGTACCCCACTCCAGGCAGGCGGAATACGTACGTGTGCGTGTGTTCGAGATAGAATAAAAAGAAAATAATCCGAAAAAGAGGGGTGCAACACGAGGACTTCCCAGGAGGTCACCCATCCTAGTACTACTCTCGCCCAAGCACGCTTAACTGCGGAGTTCTGATGGGATCCGGTGCATTTGTGATGGTATGATCGCACCCGTCATGCTTTGCGCCCTTAATTTATTTAAGGCCTTCGTTTTCTTCCGGCCCGTACTTAAGGGAGTCGCAAAATTCGGATTCTACGACCCGAACCTTTCTCCCCAAGTACCCCACTCCAGGCAGGCAGAATACGTACGTGTGCGTGTGTTCGAGATATAATAAAAAGAAAATAATCTGAAAAAGAGGGGTGCAACACGAGGACTTCCCAGGAGGTCACCCATCCTAGTACTACTCTCGCCCAAGCACGCTTAACTGCGAAGTTCTGATGGGATCCGGTGGTTTAGTACTGGTATTATCGTACCCGTCATTCATTCCGCCCTTAATTTATTTAAGGCCTTCGTTTTCTTCCGGCCCGTACTTAAGGAACTCGTAAAATTCAGATTCTACGACCGAACCTTTCTCCCCAAGTACCCACTCCAGGCAGGCGGAATACGTACGTGTGCGTGTGTTCGAGATAGAATAAAAAGAAAATAATCCGAAAAAGAGGGGTGCAACACGAGGACTTCCCAGGAGGTCACCCATCCTAGTACTACTCTCGCCCAAGCACGCTTAACTGCGGAGTTCTGATGGGATCCGGTGCATTAGTGCTGGTATGATCGCACCCGTCATTCATTGCGCCCTTAATTTATTTAAGGCCTTCGTTTTCTTCCGGCACGTACTTAAGGGACTCGTAAAATTCGGATTCTACGACCCGAACCTTTCTCCCCAAGTACCCCACTCCAGGCAGGCGGAATACGTACGTGTGCCTGTGTTCGAGATAGAATAAAAAGAAAATAATCCGAAAAAGAGGGTGCAACACGAGGACTTCCCAGGAGGTCACCCATCCTAGTACTACTCTCGCCCAAGCACGCTTGACAGCGGAGTTCTAATGAGATCCGGTGCATTAGTGCTGGTATGATCGCACCCGTCATTCCTTGCGCCCTTAATTTATTTAAGGCCTTCGTTTTCTTCCGTCCCTTACTTAAGGGACTCGTAAATTCGGATTCTACGACCCGAACCTTTCTCCCTAAGTACCCCACTCCAGGCAGGCGGAATACGTACGTGTGCGTGTGTTCGAGATAGAATAAAAAGAAAATAATCCGAAAAAGAGGGGTGCAACACGAGGACTTCCTAGGAGGTCACCCATCCTAATACTACTCTCGCCAAGCACGCTTAACAGTGGAGTTCTAATGAGATCCGGTGCATTAGTGCCGGTATGATCGCACCCATCATTCTTTGCGCCCTTAATTTATTTAAGGCATTCGTTTTCTTCCGGCCCGTACTTAAGGGACTCGTAAAATTCGGATTCTACGACCCGAACCTTTCTCCCCAAGTACCCTACTCCAGGCAGGCGGAATACGTACGTGTGCGTGTGTTCGAGATAGAATAAAAAGAAAATAATCTGAAAAAGAGGGGTGCAATACGAGGACTTCCCAGGAGGTCACCCATCATAGTACTACTTTCTCCCAAGCACGCTTAACTGCGGATTCTGATGGGATCCGGTGCATTAGTGCTGGTATGATCGCAGCCATCATTCCTTGCTGCCTTAATTTATTTAAGGCCTTCGTTTTCTTCCGGCCCGTACTTAAGGGAGTCGCAAAATTCGGATTCTACGACCCGAACCTTTCTCCCCAAGTACCCCACTCCAGGCAGGCGGAATACGTACGTGTGCGTGTGTTCGAGATAGAATAAAAAGAAAATAATCCGAAAAAGAGGGGTGCAACACGAGGACTTCCCAGGAGGTCACCCATCCTAGTACTACTCTCGCCAAGCACGCTTAACTGCGGAGTTCTGATGGGATCCGGTGCATTAGTGCTGGTATGATCGCACCCGTCATGCCTTGCGCCTTAATTTATTTAAGGCCTTCGTTTTCTTCCGGCCCGTACTTAAGGGAGTCGTAAAATTCGGATTCTACGACCCGAACCTTTCTCCCCAAGTACCCCACTCCAGGCAGGCGGAATACGTACGTGTGCGTGTGTTCGAGATAGAATAAAAAGAAAATAATCCGAAAAAGAGGGGTGCAACACGAGGACTTCCCAGGAGGTCACCCATCCTAGTACTACTCTCCCAAGCACGCTTAACTGCGAGTTCTGATGGGATCCGGTGCATTAGTGCTGGTATGATCGCACCCTCATTCCTTGCGCCCTTAATTTATTTAAGGCCTTCGTTTTCTTCCGGCCCGTACTTAAGGGACTCGTAAAATTCGGATTCTACGACCCGAACCTTTCTCCCCAAGTACCCCACTCCAGGCAGGCGGAATACGTACGTGTGTGTGTTCGAGATAGAATAAAAAGAAAATAATCGAAAAAGAGGGGTGCAACACGAGGACTTCCCAGGAGGTCACCCATCCTAGTACTACTCTCCCCAAGCACGCTTAACTGCGAGTTCTGATGGGATCCGGTGCATTAGTGCTGGTATGATCGCACCCGTCATTCCTTGCGCCCTTAATTTATTTAAGGCCTTCGTTTTCTTCCGGCCCGTACTTAAGGGAGTCGCAAAATTCGGATTCTACGACCCGAACCTTTCTCCCCAAGTACCCCACTCCAGGCAGGCGGAATACGTGTGTGCGTGTGTTCGAGATAGAATAAAAAGAAAATAATCCGAAAAAGAGGGGTGCAACACGAGGACTTCCCAGGAGGTCACCCATCCTAGTACTACTTTCTCCCAAGCACGCTTAACTGCGGAGTTCTGATGGGATCCGGTGCATTAGTGCTGGTATGATCGCACCCATCATTCCTTGCTCCCTTAATTTATTTAAGGCCTTCGTTTTCTTCCGGCCCGTACTTAAGGGACTCGTAAAATTCGGATTCTACGACCCGAACCTTTCTCCCCAAGTACCCCACTCCAGGCAGGCGGAATACGTACGTGTGTGTTCGAGATAGAATAAAAAGAAAATAATCCGAAAAAGAGGGGTGCAACACGAGGACTTCCCAGGAGGTCACCCATCCTAGTACTACTCTCGCCCAAGCACGCTTAACTGCGGAGTTCTGATGGGATCCGGTGCATTGTGCTGGTATGATCGCACCCGTCATTCCTTGCGCCCTTAATTTATTTAAGGCCTTCGTTTTCTTCCGGCCCGTACTTAAGGGAGTCGCAAAATTCGGATTCTACGACCCGAACCTTTCTCCCCAAGTACCCCACTCCAGGCAGGCGGAATACGTACGTGTGCGTGTGTTCGAGATATAATAAAAAGAAAATAATCTGAAAAAGAGGGGTGCAACACGAGGACTTCCCAGGAGGTCACCCATCCTAGTACTACTTTCTCCCAAGCACGCTTAACTGCGAAGTTCTGATGGGATCCGGTGCATTAGTGCTGGTATGATCGCACTCATCATTCCTTGCTCTCTTAATTTATTTAAGGCCTTCGTTTTCTTCCGGCCCGTACTTAAGGGACTCGTAAAATTCGGATTCTACGACCCGAACCTTTCTCCCCAAGTACCCCACTCCAGGCAGGCGGAATACGTACGTGTGCGTGTGTTCGAGATAGAATAAAAAGAAAATAATCCGAAAAAGAGGGGTGCAACACGAGGACTTCCCAGGAGGTCACCCATCCTAGTACTACTCTCCCAAGCACGCTTAACTGCGAGTTCTGATGGGATCCGGTGCATTAGTGCTGGTATGATCGCACCCATCATTCTTGCTCCCTTAATTTATTTAAGGCCTTCGTTTTCTTCCGGCCGTACTTAAGGGACTCGTAAAATTCGATTCTACGACCCGAACCTTTCTCCCCAAGTACCCCACTCCAGGCAGGCGGAATACGTACGTGTGCGTGTGTTCGAGATAGAATAAAAAGAAAATAAAAAAAGAGGGGTGCAACACGAGGACTTCCCAGGAGGTCACCCATCCTAGTACTACTCTCGCCCAAGCACGCTTAACTGCGAGTTCTGATGGGATCCGGTGCATTAGTGCTGGTATGATCGCACCCGTCATTCCTTGCTCCCTTAATTTATTTAAGGCCTTCGTTTTCTTCCGGCCCTACTTAAGGGAGTCGCAAAATTCGGATTCTACGACCCGAACCTTTCTCCCCAAGTACCCCACTCCAGGCAGGCGGAATACGTACGTGTGTGTGTTCGAGATAGAAAAAAAGAAAATAATCCGAAAAAGAGGGGTGCAACACGAGGACTTCCCAGGAGGTCACCCATCCTAGTACTACTCTCGCCCAAGCACGCTTAACAGTGGAGTTCTAATGAGATCCGGTGCATTAGTGCTGGTATGATCGCACCCGTCATTCCTTGCGCCCTTAATTTATTTAAGGCCTTCGTTTTCTTCCGGCCCGTACTTAAGGGACTCGTAAAATTCGGATTCTACGACCCGAACCTTTCTCCCCAAGTACCCCACTCCAGGCAGGCGGAATACGTACGTGTGCGTGTGTTCGAGATAGAATAAAAAGAAAATAATCTGAAAAAGAGGGGTGCAATACGAGGACTTCCCAGGAGGTCACCCATCATAGTACTACTTTCTCCCAAGCACGCTTAACTGCGGATCTCTGATGGAATCCGGTGAATTAGTGCTGGTATGATCGCAGCCATCATTCTTGCTTCCTTAATTTATTTACGGCCTTCGTTTTCTTCCGGCCCGTACTTAAGGGAGTCGCAAAATTCGGATTCTACGACCCGAACCTTTCTCCCCAAGTACCCCACTCCAGGCAGGCGGAATACGTACGTGTACGTGTGTTCGAGATAGAATAAAAAGAAAATAATCCGAAAAAGAGGGGTGCAACACGAGGACTTCCCAATAGGTCACCCATCCTAGTACTACTCTCGCCCAAGCACGCTTAACTGCGGAGTTCTGATGGGATCCGGTGCATTTGTGCTGGTATGATTGCACCCGTCATGCCTTGCGCCCTTAATTTATTTAAGGCCTTCGTTTTCTTCCGGCCCGTACTTAAGGGAGTCACAAAATTCGGATTCTACGACCCGAACCTTTCTCCCCAAGTACCCCACTCCAGGCAGGCGGAATACGTACGTGTGTGTGTTCGAGATAGAATAAAAAGAAAATAATCCGAAAAAGAGGGGTGCAACACGAGGACTTCCCAGGAGGTCACCCATCCTAGTACTACTTTCCCAAGCACGCTTAACTGCGAGTTCTGATGGGATCCGGTGCATTAGTGCTGGTATGATCGCACCCATCCTTGCCCTTAATTTATTTAAGGCCTTCGTTTTCTTCCGGCCCGTACTTAAGAGACTCGTAAAATTCGGATTCTAGGACCCGAACCTTTCTCCCCAAGTACCCCACTCCAGGCAGGCGGAATACGTACGTGTGCGTGTGTTCGAGATAGAATAAAAGAAAATAATCGAAAAAGAGGGTGCAACACGAGGACTTCCCAGGAGGTCACCCATCCTAGTACTACTTTCTCCCAAGCACGCTTGACTGCGAAGTTCTGATGGGATCCGGTGGTTTAGTGCTGGTATGATCGCACCCCTCATTCATTGCGCCCTTAATTTATTTAAGGCCTTCGTTTTCTTCGGGCCCGTACTTAAGAGACTCGTAAAATTCGGATTCTACGACCCGAACCTTTCTCCCCAAGTACCCCACTCCAGGCAGGCGGAATACGCACGTGTGCGTGTGTTCGAGATAAAATAAAAAGAAAATAATCCAAAAAGAGGGGTGCAACACGAGGACTTCCCAGGAGGTCACCATCATAGTACTACTTCTCCAAGCATGCTTAACTGCAGAGTTCTGATCGGATCCGGTGCATTAGTGCTGGTATGATCGCACCCATCATTCCTTGCTCCCTTAATTTATTTACGGCCTTCGTTTTCTTCCGGCCCGTACTTAAGGGAGTCGGAAAATTCGGATTCTAAGACCCAAACCTTTCTCCCCAAGTACCCCACTCCAGGCAGGCGGAATACGTATGTGTGCGTGTTCGAGATAGAATAAAAAAAATCCGAAAAAGAGGGGTGCAACACGAGGACTTCCCAGGAGGTCACCCATCATACTACTCTCCCAAGCACGCTTAACTGCGGAGTTCTGATGGGATCCGGTGCATTAGTGCTGGTATGATCGCACCCATCATTCCTTGCTCCCTTAATTTATTTACGGCCTTCGTTTTCTTCCGGCCCGTACTTAAGGGAGTCGCAAAATTCGGATTCTACGACCCGAACCTTTCTCCCCAAGTACCCCACTCCAGGCAGGCGGAATACGTACGTGTATGTGTGTTCGAGATAGAATAAAAAGAAAATAATCCGAAAAAGAGGGTGCAACACGAGGACTTCCCAATAGGTCACCCATCCTAGTACTACTCTCGCCCAAGCACGCTTAACTGCAGAGTTCTGATGGGATCTGGTGCATTTGTGCTGGTATGCACCCGTCATGCCTTGCGCCCTTAATTTATTTAAGGCCTTCGTTTTCTTCCGGCCAGTACTTAAGGGAGTCGCAAAATTCAGATTCTACGACCCGAACCTTTCTCCCCAAGTACCCCACTCCAGGCAGGCGGAATACGTACGTGCGTGTGTTCGAGATAATAAAAAGAAAATAATCCGAAAAAGAGGGGTGCAACACGAGGACTTCCCAGGAGGTCACCCATTCTAGTACTACTCTCGCCCAAGCACGCTTAACAGTGGAGTTCTAATGAGATCTGGTGCATTAGTGCCGATATGATCGTACCCATCATTCTTTGCGCCCTTAATTTATTTAAGGCATTCGTTTTCTTTTGGCCCGTACTTAAGGGACTCGTAAAATTCGGATTCTACGACCCGAACCTTTCTCCCTAAGTACCCCACTCTAGGCAGGCGGAAAACGTATGTGTGCGTGTGTTCGAGATATAATAAAAAGAAAATAATCTGAAAAAGAGGGGTGCAACACGAGGACTTTCCAGGAGGTCACCCATCCTAGTACTACTTTCTCCCAAGCACGCTTAACTGCGAAGTTCTGAAGGGATCCGGTGCATTAGTGCTGGTATGATCGCACCCATCATTCCTTGCTCCCTAAATTTATTTCAGGCCTTCGTTTTCTTCCGGACCGTACTTAAGGGACTCGTAAAATTCAGATTCTACGACCCGAAACTTTCTCCCTAGGTACCCCACTCCAGGCAGGCGGAATACGTACGTGTGCGTGTGTTCGAGATAAAATAAAAAGAAAATAATCAGAAAAAGAGGGGTGCAACACGAGGACTTCCAGGAGGTCACCCATCCTAGTACTACTCTCCAAGCATGCTTAACTGCGAGTTTTGATGGGATCCGGTGCTTAGTGCTGGTATGATCGCACCCATCATTCCTTGCTCCCTTAATTTATTTACGGCCTTCGTTTTCTTCCGGCCCGTACTTAAGGGAGTCGCAAAATTCGGATTCTACGACCCGAACCTTTCTCCCCAAGTACCCCACTCCAGGCAGGCGGAATACGTACGTGTATGTGTGTTCGAGATAGAATAAAAAGAAAATAATCCGAAAAAGAGGGGTGCAACACGAGGACTTCCAATAGGTCACCCATCCTAGTACTACTCTCGCCCAAGCACGCTTAACTGCAGAGTTCTGATGGGATCTGGTGCATTTGTGCTGGTATGATCGCACCCATCATGCCTTGTGCCCTTAATTTATTTAAGGCCTTCGTTTTCTTCCGGCCAGTACTTAAGGGAGTCGCAAAATTCGGATTCTACGACCCGAACCTTTCTCCCCAAGTACCCCACTCCAGGCAGGCGGAATACGTACGTGTGTGTGTTCGAGATAGAATAAAAAGAAAATAATCCGAAAAAGAGGGGTGCAACACGAGGACTTCAGGAGGTCACCCATCCTAGTACTACTCTCGCCCAAGCACGCTTAACTGCAGAGTTCTGATGGGATCTGGTGCATTTGTGCTGGTATGATCGCACCCGTCATGCCTTGCGCCCTTAATTTATTTAAGGCCTTCGTTTTCTTCCGGCCAGTACTTAAGGGAGTCACAAAATTTGGATTCTACGAACCGAACCTTTCTCCCCAAGTACCCCACTCCAGGCAGGCGGAACACGTACGTGTGCGTGTGTTCGAGATAGAATAAAAAGAAATAATCTGAAAAAGAGGGCTGCAACACGAGGTCTTCCCGGGAGGTCACCCATCCTAGTACTACTCTCGCCCAAGCATGCTTAATAGCGGAGTTCTAATGAGATCCGGTGCATTAGTGCTCGTATGATCGCACCCGTCATTCCTTGCGCCCTTAATTTATTTAAGGCCTTCGTTTTCTTCCGTCCCGTACTTAAGGGACTCATGAAAATCGAATTCTACGACCCGAACCTTTCTCCCCAAGTACCCCACTCCAGGCAGGCGGAATACGTACGTGTGCGTGTGTTCGAGATAGAATAAAAAGAAATAATCCGAAAATAGGGGTGCAACACGAGGACTTCCCAGGAGGTCACCCATCCTAGTACTACTCTCGCCCAAGCACGCTTAACAGTGGAGTTCTAATGAGATCTGGTGCATTAGTGCCGATATGATCGCACCCATTATTCTTTGCGCCCTTAATTTATTTAAGGCATTCGTTTTCTTTTGGCCCGTACTTAAGGGACTCGTAAAATTCGGATTCTACGACCCGAACCTTTCTCCCTAAGTACCCCACTCTAGGCAGGCGGAAAACGTATGTGTGCGTGTGTTCAAGATAGAATAAAAAGAAAATAATCCGAAAAAGAGGGGTGCAAAACGAGGACTTCCCAGGAGGTCACCCATCATAGTACTACTTTCTCCCAAGCATGCTTAACTGCGGAGTTCTGATGGGATCCGGTGCATTAGTGCTGGTATGATCGCACCCATCATTCCTTGCTCCCTTAATTTATTTACGACCTTCGTTTTCTTCCGGCCCGTACTTAAGGGAGTCGCAAAATTCGGATTCTACGACCCGAACCTTTCTCCCAAGTACCCCACTCCAGGCAGGCGGAATACGTACGTATATGTGTGTTCGAGATAGAATAAAAAGAAAATAATCCGAAAAAGAGGGGTGCAACACGAGGACTTCCCAATAGGTCACCCATCCTAGTACTACTCTCGCCCAAGCACGCTTAACTGCAGAGTTCTGATGGGATCTGTTGCATTTGCTGGTATGATCGCACCCGTCATGCCTTGTGCCCTTAATTTATTTAAGGCCTTCGTTTTCTTCCGGCCCGTACTTAAGGGAGTCGCAAAATTCGGATTCTACGACCCGAACCTTTCTCTCCAAGTACCCTACTCCAGGCAGGCAGAATACGTACGTGTGCGTGTGTTCGAGATATAATAAAAAGAAAATAATCTGAAAAAGAGGGGTGCAACACGAGGACTTCCCAGTAGGTCACCCATCCTAGTACTACTCTCGCCCAAGCACGCTTAACTGCGAAGTTCTGATGGGATCCGGTGGTTTAGTACTGGTATTATCGTACCCGTCATTCATTGCGCCCTTAATTTATTTAAGGCCTTCGTTTTCTTTTGGCCCGTACTTAACGAACTCGTAAAATTCAGAATCTACGACTCGAACCTTTCTCCCCAAGTACCAAACTCCAGGCAGGCGGAATACGTACGTGTGCGTGTGTTCGAGATAGAATAAAAAGAAAATAATCCAAAAAAGTGGGCTGCAACACGAAGACTTCCCAGTAGGTCACCCATCCTAGTACTACTCTCGCCCAAGCACGCTTAACTGCGGAGTTCTGATGGGATCCGGTGCATTTGTGCTGGTATGATCGCACCCGTCATTCAATGCGCCCTTAATTTATTTAAGGCCTTCGTTTTCTTCCAGCCCGTACTTAAGGGACTCGTAAAATTCGGATTTACGACCCGAACCTTTCTCCCCAAGTACCCCACTCCAGACAGGCAGAATACGTACGTGTGCCTGTGTTCGAGATAGAATAAAAAAAATCTGAAAAAGAGGGTTGCAACACGAGGACTTCCCAGGAGGTCACCCATCCTAGTACTACTCTCGCCCAAGCACGCTTGAAAGCGGAGTTCTAATGAGATCTGGTGCATTAGTGCTGGTATGATCGCACCCGTCATTCCTTGCGCCCTTAATTTATTTAAGGCCTTCGTTTTCTTCCATCCCGTACTTAAGGGACTCGTGAAATTCGGATTCTACGACCCGAACCTTTCTCCCCAAGTACCCCACTTCAGGCAGGTGGAATACGTACGTGTGCGTGTGTTCGAGATATAATAAAAAGAAAATAATCCGAAAAAGAGAAGTGCAACACGATGACTTCCTAGGAAGTCACCCATCCTAGTACTACTCTCGCCCAAGCACGCTTAACTTCGAGGAACTGATGGGATCCGGTTCATTCGTGCTGGTATTATCGCACCCGTCATGCTTTGCGCCCTTAATTTATTTAAGGCCTTCGTTTTCTTCCGGCCTGTAATTAAGGGACTCGTAAAATTCAGAATCTACGACTCGAACCTTTCTCCCCAAGTACCCAACTCCAGGCAGGCGGAATATGTACGTGTGCGTGTGTTCGAGATAGAATAAAAAGAAATTAATCCGAAAAAGAGGGCTGCAACACGAGGACTTCCCAATAGGTCACCCATCCTAGTACTACTCTCTCCCAAGCACGCTTAACTGCGGAGTTCTAATGAGATCCGGTGCATTAGTGCTGGTATGATCGCACCTGTCATTCCTTGCCCCCTTAATTTATTTAAGGCCTTCGTTTTCTTCCGGCCCGTACTTAAGGGACTTGTAAAATTCGGAGTCTACGACCCGAACCTTTCTCCCCAAGTACCCCACTCCAGGCAGGCAGAACACGTACGTGTGCGTGTGTTCGAGATAGAATAAAAAGAAAGTAATCCGAAAAAGAGGGGTGCAACACGAGGACTTCCCAGGAGGTCACCTATCCTAGTACTACTTTCTCCCAAGCACGCTTAACAGCGGAGTTCTGATGGGATCCGGTGCATTAGTGTTGGTATGATCGCACCCATCATTCCTTGCTCCCTTAATTTATTTACGGCCTTCATTTTTTTCCAGCCCGTACTTAAGGGAGTCGCAAAATTCGGATTCTACGACCCGAACCTTTCTCCCCAAGTACCCCACTCGAGGCAGGCGGAATACGTACGTGTACGTGTGTTCGATATAGAATAAAAAGAAAATAATCCGAAAAAGAGGGGTGTAACACGAGGACTTCCCAGTAGGTCACCCATCCTAGTACTACTCTCGCCCAAGCACGCTTAACTGCGGAGTTCTATTGGGATCCGGTGTATTTGTGATGGTATAATCGCACCCGTCATGCTTTGCGCCCTTAATTTATTTAAGGCCTTCGTTTTCTTCCGGCCCGTACTTAAGGGAGTCGCAAAATTCGGATTCTACGACCCGAACCTTTCTCCCCAAGTACCCCACTCCAGGCAGGCGGAATACGTACGTGTGCGTGTGTTCGAGATATAATAAAAAGAAAATAATCTGAAAAAGAGGGGTGCAACACGAGGACTTCCCAGGAGGTCACCCATCCTAGTACTACTTTCACCCAAGCACGCTTAACTACGAAGTTCTGATGGGATCCGGTGCATTAGTGCTAGTATGATTGCACCCATCATTCATTGCTCCCTTAATTTATTTAAGGCCTTCAATTTCTTCCGGCCCGTACTTAAGGGACTCGTAAAATTCAGATTCTACGACCCGAACCTTTCTCCCCAAGTACCTCACTCCAGGCAGGCGGAATACGTACGTGTGCGTGTGTTCGAGATAGAATAAAAAGAAAATAATCCGAAAAGAGGGTGCAACACGAGGACTTCCCAGGAGATCACCCATCCTAGTACTACTTTCTCCCAAGCACGCTTAACTGCGAAGTTCTGATGGGATCCGATGCTTTAGTGCTGGTATGATCGCACCCGTCATTCATTACGCCCTTAATTTATTTAAGGCCTTCGTTTTCTTCCGGCCCGTACTTAATGGACTCGTAAAATTCAGATTTTACGACCCAAACCTTTCTCCCTAAGTACCCCACTCTAGGAAGGAGGAATAAGTACATATGCGTGTGTTCGAGATAGAATAAAAAGAAAATAATCCGAAAAAGAGGGGTGCAACACGAGGACTTCCCAGGAGGTCACCCATCCTAGTACTACTTGCACCCAAGCACGCTTAACTGCGAAGTTCTGATGGGATCCGGTGCATTAGTGCTGGTATGATCGCACCCATCATTCCTTGCTCCCTTAATTTTTTTAAGGCCTTCGTTTTCTTCCGGCCCGTACTTAAGGGACTCGTAAAATTCAGATTCTACGACCCGAACCTTTCTCCCCAAGTACCCCACTCCAGGCAGGCGGAATACGTACGTGTGCGTGTGTTCGAGATAGAATAAAAAGAAAATAATCGAAAAAGAGGGGTGCAACACGAGGACTTCCTAGGAGATCACCCATCCTAGTACTACTTTCTCCCAAGCACGCTTAACTGCGAAGTTCTGATGGGATCCGGTGCTTTAGTGCTGGTATGATCGCACCCGTTATTCATTGCTCCCTTAATTTATTTAAGGCCTTCGTTTTCTTCCGGCCTGTACTTAAGGGACTCGTAAAATTCATATTTTACGACCCAAACCTTTCTCCCCAAGTACCCCACTCTAGGAAGGTGGAATAAGTACATGTGCGTGTGTTCGAGATAGAATAAAAAGAAAATAATCCGAAAAAGAGGGGTGCAACACGAGGACTTCCCAGTAGGTCACCCATCCTAGTACTACTCTCGCCCAAGCGCGCTTAACTGCGGAGTTCTGATGGGATCCGGTGCATTTGTGATGGTATGATCGCACCCGTCATACTTTGCGCCCTTAATTTATTTAAGGCATTCGTTTTCTTCCGGCCGTACTTAAGGGAGTCGCAAAATTCGGATTCTACGACCCGAACCTTTCTCCCCAAGTACCCCACTCCAGGCAGGCGGAATACGTACGTGTGCGTGTGTTCGAGATATAATAAAAAGAAAATAATCTGAAAAAGAGGGGTGCAACACGAGGACTTCCCAGGAGGTCACCCATCCTAGTACTACTTTCACCCAAGCACGCTTAACTGCGAAGTTCTGATGGGATCCGGTGCATTAGTGCTGGTATGATCGCACCCATCATTCCTTGCTCCCTTAATTTATTTAAGGCCTTCGTTTTCTTCCGGCCCGTACTTAAGGGACTCGTAAAATTCGGATTCAACGACCCGAACCTTTCTCCCCAAGTACCCCACTCCAAGCAGGCGAAATACGTATGTGTGTGTGTGTTCGAGATAGAATAAAAAGAAAATAATCCGAAAAAGAGGGGTGCAACACGAGGACTTCCCAGGAGATCACCCATCCTAGTACTACTTTCTCCCAAGCACGCTTAACTGTGAAGTTCTGATGGGATCCGGTGCTTTAGTGCTGGTATGATCGCACCCGTCATTCATTGCGTCCTTAATTTATTTAAGGCCTTCGTTTTCTTCCGGCCCGTACTTAAGGGACTCGTAAAATTCATATTTTACGACCCAAACCTTTCTCCCCAAGTACCCCACTCTAGGAAGGCGGAATAAGTACTGTGCGTGTGTTCGAGATAGAATAAAAAGAAAATAATCCGAAAAAGAGGGGTGCAACACGAGGACTTCCCAGGAGGTCACCCATCCTAGTACTACTTTCACCCAAGAACGCTTAACTGCGAAGTTCTGATGGGATCCGGTGCATTAGTGCTGGTATGATCGCACCCATCATTCCTTGCTCCCTTAATTTATTTAAGGCCTTCGCTTTCTTCCGGCCCGTACTTAAGGGACTCGTAAAATTCGGATTCTACGACCCGAACCTTTCTCCCCAAGTATCCCACTCCAGGCAGGTGGAATACGTACGTGTGCGTGTGTTCGAGATAGAATAAAAAGAAAATAATCCAAAAAAGAGGGGTGCAACACGAGGACTTCCCAGGAGATCACCCATCCTAGTACTACTTTCTCCCAAGCACGCTTAACTGCGAAGTTCTGATGGGATCCGGTGCTTTAGTGCTGGTATGATTGCACCCGTCATTCATTACGCCCTTAATTTATTTAAGGCCTTCGTTTTCTTCGGCCCGTACTTAAGGGACTCGTAAAATTCAGATTTTACGACCCAAACCTTTCTCCCCAAGTACCCCACTCTAGGAAGGCGGAATAAGTACATGTACGTGTGTTCGATATAGAATAAAAAGAAAATAATCCGAAAAAGAGGGGTGCAACACGAGGACTTCCCAGTAGGTCACCCATCCTAGTACTACTATCGCCCAAGCACGCTTAACTGCGGAGTTCTGATGGGATCCGGTGCATTTGTGATGGTATGATCGCACCCGTCATGCCTTGCGCCCTTAATTTATTTAAGGCCTTCGTTTTCTTCCGGCCCGTACTTAAGGGAGTCGCAAAATTCGGATTCTACGACCCGAACCTTTCTCCCCAAGTACCCCACTCCAGGCAGGCGGAATACGTACGTGTACGTGTGTTCGAGATAGAATAAAAAGAAAATAATCCGAAAAAGAGGGGTGCAACACGAGGACTTCCCAGAAGGTAACCATCCTAGTACTACTCTCGCCCAAGCACGCTTAGCTGCGGAGTTCTGATGGGATCCAGTGTATTAGTGCTGGTTTGATCGCACCCGTCATTTATTGCGCCCTTAATTTATTTAAGGCCTTTGTTTCCATCCGTCCCGTACTTAAGGGACTCGTGAAATTCAGATTCTACGACCCAAACCTTTCTCCCCAAGCACCCCACTCCAGGCAGGCGGAATACGTAGTGTGCGTGTGTTCGAGATATAATAAAAAGAAAATAATCTGAAAAAGAGGGGTGCAACACGAGGACTTCCCAGGAAGTCACCCATCCTAGTACTACTTTCACCCAAGCGCGCTTAACTGTGAAGTTCTGATGGGATCCGGTGCATTAGTGCTGGTATGATCGCACCCATCATTCCTTGCTCCCTTAATTTATTTAAGGCCTTCGTTTTCTTCCGCCCCGTACTTAAGGGACTCGTAAAATTCGGATTCTATGACCCGAACCTTTCTCCCCAAGTACCCCACTCCAGGCAGGCGGAATACGTACGTGTGCGTGTGTTCGAGATAGAATAAAAAGAAAATAATCCGAAAAAGAGGGTGCAACACGAGGACTTCCCAGGAGGTCACCCATCCTCGTACTGCTCTCGCCCAAGCACGCTTAATAGTGGAGTTCTAATGAGATCCGGTGAATTAGTGCTGGTATGATCGCACCCATCATTCTTTGCGCCCTTAATTTATTTAAGGCCTTCGTTTTCTTCCGGCCCGTACTTAAGGGACTCGTAAAATTCAGATTCTACGACCCGAACCTTTCTCCCCAAGTACCCCACTCCAGGCAGGCGGAATACGTACGTGTGCGTGTGTTCGAGATAGAATAAAAAGAAAATAATCTGAAAAAAAGAGGTGCAACACAAGGACTTCCCAGGAGGACACCCATCCTAGTACTACTCTCGCCCAAGCACGCTTAACTTCGGAGTACTAATGGGATCCGGTGCATTAGTGCTGGTATGATCGCACCCGTCATGCCTTGCGCCCTTAATTTATTTAAGGCCTTCATTTTCTTCCGGCCCGTACTTAAGGGACTCGTAAAATTCAGAATCTACGACTCGAACCTTTCTCCCCAAGTACCCAACTCCAGGCAGGCGGAATACGTACGTGTGCGTGTGTTCGAGATAGAATAAAAAGAAAATAATCGAAAAAAGAGGGGTGCAAGATGAGGACTTCCTAGGAGGTCACCCATCCTAGTACTACTCTTGCCCAAACACGCTTGACTGCGGAGTTCTGATGGGATCCGTTGCATTAGTGCTGGTATGATCGCACCCGTCATTTATTGTGCCCTTAATTTATTTAAGGCCTTCGTTTTCTTCCGGCCCATACTTAAGGGACTCGTAAAATTCGGATTCTATGATCCAAACCTTTCTCCCCAAGTACCCCACTCCAGGCAGGCGGAATAAGTACGTGTGCGTGTGTTCGAGATAGAATAAAAAGAAAATAATCCGAAAAAGAGGGGTGCAACACGAGGACTTCCCAGGAGGTCACCCATCCTAGTACTACTCTCGCCCAAGCATGCTTAACTGCGGAGTTCTAATGTGATCTGGTGCATTAGTGCTGGTATGATCGCACCCGTCATTCCTTGCGCCATTAATTTATTTAAAGCCTTCGTTTTCTTCCGGCCCGTACTTAAGGGACTCGTGAAATTCGGATTATACGACCCGAACCTTTCTCCCCAAGTACCCCACTCCAGGCAGGCGGAATACGTACGTGTGCGTGTGTTCGAGATATAATAAAAAGAAAATAATCTGAAAAAGAGGGGTGCAACACGAGGACTTCCCAGGAGGTCACCCATCCTAGTACTACTTTCACCGAAGCACGCTTAACTGCGAAGTTCTGATTGGATCCGGTGCATTAGTGCTGGTATGATCGCACCCATCATTCCTTGCTCCCTTAATTTATTTAAGGCCTTCAATTTCTTCCGGCCCGTACTTAAGGGACTCGTAAAATTCGGATTCTACGACCCGAACCTTTCTCCCCAAGTACCTCACTCCAGGCAGGCGGAATACGTACGTGTGCGTGTGTTCGAGATAGAATAAAAAGAAAATAATCCGAAAAAGAGGAGTGCAACACGAGGACTTCCCAGGAGGTCACCCATCCTAGTACTGCTTTCGCCCAAGCACGCTTAATAGTGGAGTTCTAATGAGATCCGGTGAATTAGTGCTGGTATGATCGCACCCATCATTCTTTGCGCCCTTAATTTATTTAAGGCCTTCGTTTTCTTCCGGCCCGTACTTAAGGGACTCGTAAAATTCGGATTCTACGACCCGAACCTTTCTCCCCAAGTACCCCACTCCAGGCAGGCGGAATACGTACGTGTGCATGTGTTCGAGATAGAATAAAAAGAAAATAATCCGAAAAAAAGAGGTTCAACACAGGACTTCCCAGGAGGACACCCATCCTAGTACTACTCTCGCCCAAGCACGCTTAACTGCGGAGTACTAATGGGATCCGGTGCATTAGTGCTGGTATGATCGCACCTGTCATTCCTTGCGCCCTTAATTTATTTAAGGCCTTCGTTTTCTTCCGGACGTACTTAAGGGATTCGTAAAATTCAGATTCTACGACCCGAACCTTTCTCCCCAAGTACCCCACTCCAGGTAGGCGGAATACGTACGTGTGCGTGTGATCGAGATAGAATAAAAAGAAAATAATCCGAAAAAGAGGGGTGCAACATGAGGACTTCCCAGGAGGTCACCCATCCTAGTACTACTCTCACCCAAGTACGCTTAACTGCGGAGTTCTAATGAGATCCGGTGCATTAGTGCTGGTATGATCGCACCTGTCATTCCTTGCGCCCTTAATTTATTTAAGGCCTTCATTTTCTTCCGGCCCGTACTTATGGGACTTGTAAAATTCGGATTCTACGACCCGAACCTTTCTCCCCAACTACCCCACTCCAGGCATGCGGAATACGTACGTGTGCGTGTGTTCGAGATAGAATAAAAAGAAAATAATCCAAAAAGAAAGGTGCAACACGAGGACTTCCCAGGAGGTCACCCATCCTAGTACTACTCTCGCCCAAGCATGCTTAACTGCGGAGTTCTGATGGGATCCGATGCATTAGTGCTGGTATGATCGCACCAGTCATTCCTTGGGCCCTTAATTCATTTAAAGCCTTCGTTTTCTTCGGGCTCGTACTTAAGAGACTCGTAAAATTCGGATTCTACGACCCGAACCTTTCTCCTCAAGTACCCCACTCCAGGCAGGCGGAATACGTACGTGTGCGTGTGTTCGAGATAGAATAAAAAGAAAATAATCCGAAAAAGAGGGGTGCAACACGAGGACTTCCTAGGAGGTCACCCATCCTAGTACTACTTTCTCCCAAGCACGCTTAACTGAGAAGTTCTGATGGGATCCGGTGCATTAGTGCTGGTATGATCGCACCCATCATTCCTTGCTCCCTTAATTTATTTACGGCCTTCGTTTTCTTCCGGCCCGTACTTAAGGGAGTCGCAAAATTTAGATTCTACGACCCGAACCTTTCTCCCCAAGTACCCTACTCCAGGCAGGCAGAATACGTACGTGTGCGTGTGTTCGAGATAGAATAAAAAGAAAATAATCTGAAAAAGAGGGGTGCAACACGAGGACTTCCCAGTAGGTCACCCATCCTAGTACTACTCTCTCCCAAGCACGCTTAACTGCGGAGTTCTGATGGGATCCGGTGCAATTGTGCTGTTATGATCGCACCCGTCATGCCTTGCGCCCTTAATTTATTTAAGGCCTTCGTTTTCTTCCGGCCCGTACTTAAGGCAGTCGCAAAATTCGGATTCTACGACCCGAACCTTTCTCCCCATGTACCCCACTCCAGGCAGGTGGAATACGTACGTGTACGTGTGTTCGAGGTATAATAAAAAGAAAATAATCTAAAAAAGAGGGGTGCAACACGAGGACTTCCCAGGAGGTCACCCATCCTAGTACTATTCTCGCCCAAGCACGCTTATCTGCAGAGTTCTGATGGGATCCGGTGCATTAGTGCTGGTATGATCGCACCAGTAATTCCTTGCGCCCTTAATTTATTTAAGGCCTTCGTTTTCTTTCGGCCCGTACTTAAGGGACTCGTAAAATTCGGATTCTACGACCCGAACCTTTCTACCCAAGTACCCCACTCCAGGCAGGCGGAATACGTACGTGTGCGTGTGTTCGAGATAGAATAAAAAGAAAATAATCCGAAAAAGAGGGGTGCAACACGAGGACATCCCAGGAGGTCACCCATCCTAGTATTATTATCGCCCAAACACGCTTAACTTCAGAGTTCTGATGGGATCCGGTGCATTAGTGCTGGTATGATCGCACCCGTCATGCCTTGCACCCTTAATTTATTTAAGGCATTCGTTTTCTTACGGCCCGTACTTAAGGGCTCGTAAAATTCAGATTCTACGACTCGAACCTTTCTCCCAAGTACCCCACTCCAGGCAGACGGAATACGTACGTGTGCGTGTGTTCGAGATAGAATAAAAAGAAAATAATCCATAAAAGAGAGGTATAACATGAGGACTTCCCAGGAGGTCACCCATCCTAGTACTACTCTCGTACAAGCACGCTTAACTGCGGAGTTCTGATGGGATCCGGTGCATTGGTGCTGGTATGATCGCACCCGTCATTCCTTGCGCCCTTAATTTATTTAAGGCATTCGTTTTTTGCCGGCCCGTACTTGTGGTACTCGTAAAATTCAGATTCTACGACCCGAACCTTTCTCCCCAAGTACCCCACTCCAGGCAGGCGGAATATGTACGTGTGCTTGTGTTCGAGATAGAATAAAAAGAAAATATTATGTTCGTTTATGTTCGTTCGGTTATGTTCGTTTATGTTCATTCATTTATGTTTTACCCAATCTTCTTAAATCAATTTTGGTGACCAATTTGTAAGTATCTTAAAAATATTAATTAATTTGATATTCTGATGACCAACTCTATAATTAACCCAATTTTATTTGGAAAACCCAACAATATTAACATGGTTTAGTTCATTTTGAACGATCCATAAGCTGCATACCCAACACCGTCAACATCCACTATGCTGGAACCCTATGTGACTGCGCCACCAGTTGGTTATCCGATGAGCAAATAGGAGTCCCAGAAACCGGTTGCTTTCGAAACCAAGTCCAAAGGTGTTGGATTCTGGAAGGGATGTTAAGTATTAAGTACCGTTTCTTCTACTCAAATAATCTTCTTTTCTTTCATTTATAATGGAGTATTCGAATTTACAAGTAAATAGTGATCAACCAGTATCTCAAGTCAGCTTACTTTGAACTCAAGAACCCAATAATGGTAAGGCCTTATTCTATAGGTTGAGAAGTTCTTTAACGCGTTTCATCAAACAAATTTTGTGCGCCATCCGGATATGGAAGTTTAGCCAACCTACTTCTCTTATTTCCCAATTTTCAACTTCTACATAGCACGAAGCTAAGGACATGTTTGTTTGATCCCCAAGGATTAAGGTCAACAATCACATAAAACACAATCTGTGTTCATCTCGACTGTTGTTGAATGAGATAGGAAGAAAGAAAGTGGAGGAACATTATGCAATCCTATATCAGTAGCAAATAAGCAGTTCGGGGTTGGTAATTTATATAAAAGAAGATGGGGGAGAATAGGTTTAAGCATCTTTGCACTTGGGGCAATGTCGAGCTTGAATCGAGCTTGAATCGAGCTCAGAATCGAGCTTCAATCGAGCTCAAGTCTCGAGTTTTAATCGAGCTCTTAATTGTTTTTTGAGTTAGAGCCTTTTTGAGTTCGAGTCGAGTTTCAATATTATATTTCGAGTTCGAGTCGAGCTTGATAATTTTAAGCTCGCGAGTTTTCGAGTCGAGCCGAGCTGACTTTGAAAGTTTTCGAGTTCGAGTCGAGCTCAGCAATACTAGAGCTCGACTTGACTCGTTTACACCCCTAGGTAGGGTCTCCAACGTTTATGTTCGTTTATGTTCGTGTTCATTTATGTTCGTGTTCGTTTATGTTCGTGCGTGTTTATGTTCGTTTATTTATTAAATGAACGAACATGAACAAGTTATATTCCTTAATAAACGAACATGAACAAAAAAAATTGTTCATTTATGTTCGTGTTCATTTATGTTCATTTATTTTTAAATAAAAGAACATGAACATACCTCTGTTCGTGTGTATTCGGTTCGTTTACAGGCCAAGAGGGGACCAATATGAGTAAGTCTGCTGTTGTGGTGTATATGTACATGTTTCTAAGGAGAGCGAACCACGGTGGTGACTTGTTGATCTCTTGGTGTTGACGATAGCGGATAACATTAGGGTTTCTAAACAATAATATATAAATGGCCTGCAAAAAATACAATAGTGCCTTATAGGCCTCCAAAAAAACCCTAAAAATAAAACCATAGTATCTTTTACATTAATACTAGAAACACAAATTAAAAGAAAACAAATCTTATAATAATTGTCGACACCCGTTTTTGTCCGGGTCGAAACCAATTATTATTATTATTAAAATTTATTTTTATTTCTTTTGCAGGCCATTACAATGAGCCCACCCGGACCCAAATTATAGCAACAGGCCTAATTGGGCCAAACAAAAAAATCCAAATCCAACCCAAAAAGCAAGCCCAGCCAGCTGACCCAAAGCCCAAATTCGACTTGGTTACAACCCGACCCAAACCCGATTGCATCTACACCATACCTATTCCGTGCCCATCCTGCTGCAGTACCACCAACTCAACTGTAGCCCCATGCTGGCAACACCAACTCAACTGCCATCCATCATGCCCTGCCACTAGCACCAAATCCAATAATAAAAAAGAGAAAGAAAAGGTGTTCTTATCTTTGGTAGGAGGTTTTGTCGGTATTGAGGACAATGTTCAAGGATCCGAATGGTCAAAGGAAGAAAAGGAGTAGACGACCAACATACTCCGAAATTGCGATGATTGACGGCGGATAGAGGAGATCGGTACTCGGGAAAGCCGAACGATCTTGGCCTTTTGCGACGTTCGAAGCATCCCCGGTGAAATGGACCCTAGATGAGTCGACCGGTATAATATGGTCGCCAACGGCGGTGACACAGCAGCCGACGACGGACGGGCGGCGACGACAACTTATCTTTGGTAGGAGGTTTTGTCGGTATTGAGGACAATGTTCAAGGATCCGAATGGTCAAAGGAAGAAAAGGAGTAGACGACCAACATACTCCGAAATTGCGATGATTTGACGGCGGATAGAGGAGATCGGTACTCGGGAAAGCCGAACGATCTTTGGCCATTTTGCGACGTTCGAAGCATCCCCCGGTGAAATGGACCCTAGATGAGTCGACCGGTATAATATGGTCGCCAACGGCGGTGACACAGCAGCCGACGACGGACGGGCCGGCGACCGACAAAGGTAAGAGGCCGGCGGCCAGCAAAGGTAAGAGGCCGGTGGCCGACAAAGGTAAGAGGCGAGCGACCGATCCCGTTTTCTATATAGAAGGGAGACCCTCTCTCTCTAAAAATTTAGGGAAATTGCACTTAGGTCCATATAAGTTATGTCTATTTTGGCAAAATGGTCACCTGTAGGGATCGTTTTTGAAATTTACCCGTTTCTAATGCATGTTATATATTTTTGGTTTAATTTTTGTTTAGTACTTGTATGTTTATGCGTGTTTTTCCATTTTAGTCACTAGTCCTCTGTTTATTTATTTCTTTCATTTTGTACTCTAATTTGTGTTTGTTTTAATTTAGTCACCATTATTCTTGTGGTTTATTTGAATTTATTCACTGGTTTTTATTTTTATTCATTTTAGCCATTGTTTGGATTCTGTTTATTATTTTACTATAATTTAGATATGATATCTTTAATTTATGCATTTTAGCCACCGATTGATTATGATTTGACTAATGTTTTTATTTTTTATTTCATTTTAGTCACTTTCTGCTTGTTATCTTATTTTTAAGGAATATTTTATTTTGAGTGCCTTACTTTAAATATTTCCATTTTGGTCTTGAATGATTCAAGTCAGTTTATTTATGATTGCAGTACCTAGTTTGTAAAATATTTGCAATGGTTGCCTTTATTTCTTGTTGGTTGTATATTTTAATCCCCAAAGTCACTATCTTTATTATTTTGATATATCATTCACATATTTGTTAATTTCCTGCTCATTATAATATTTTCAAATATTATTTTACTCGAGGAATTTATAGAAACGTGCCTTAACTGACAAGGAGTGTATTTCCAAGAATTGTTCGAACAAAATAATACCTTCTATATATTTGAATGAATTTTTTTAAAATAATTAATATATGTATTTTATCTAAATATTTGTGCAATATTATTTTGTATGGGGAATCCATTGAAATGCCCCCTTAATTGACAAGGAAGGTATTTCGAGAATTGTTCGTGCAAAATAACACCGCTTATATTTTTCTAAAAAAGGATAATAATTTTAATGTATATTTGAATTTGCCAATTTCAATATTTAGAAGATGTACAATCTCTTAGGTACCGATTTCGGCCGTTGTGGGGGTGCTACTCATTCCCCACGCGTAATCGATTCTCGAACCCTTTTTCAAAACGATTTTTTGGTTAAACGTAGATAATCTTTTAATATTTTAAAATTATTTTAAAAGGTATTTTTAGTTATTCGACCTACCTAACCCAAAGGTCGATGATGTCTCCAAATCTATTTGTTTATTCTTTATTTTAAAACCCAACCTTTTTACAATATTAAGTTGCATCGATCCCTTCCAGAGCCCTAAAAAGCTTAAGGATCGTTCCTACAACTTGAAGACTCCGCTGGGGAAGTTAGAGAGTCAGGCTGTAATCGATTATACGTCATCTTTTTAGTTGAAAATGGTAAATTTGAATGATATTTGAGTTTTGATCCTCATGTTTTGTGTGCATCGCATCATACATCTTTTATTTATTAGTTGTACTAATGTGTGATTTACATGTTTCAGATTTATGAATTTTGTCTTAGTATATTGGTTTTTGGATCGAGGCAAAGGATTATGAGTTTCTCCCCACTCGCATTATAACCGTTCAAGTATTTAGAGCCTTCTAACAGTGCTCTATCTCGTTAGGTAGGGGTGAACTCTACGCTTACGTGGGAAAAATTAATTTTCTCCGCATGGGCTTTAGCAAGTAACCTCTGGGGTATATATGCCTTGTGTTTACGAGTGAAACATTGAGTTTCCTCGCATGTACATAAGGAAATGCATCCTCTCGAATTGAACTTGATCCGTTTAAACCTATAATGGGTAAGGATCGAGGGTCTGGCAGGCCCAAGGGGGCACCAACAAAGGACAATTCAAGGACCCTTTTAGTAATACCAAAACTCTGCCTGTTTTGTACCGAAATTCTGTATGTGGTTCTTCAAAAGTCACAAAAGGGGAAACTCACTCTAACCTTTTCCTCAAATTTATTTATTTATTTTACAAAAATCATGAGAACTAGAAGAGTATGCGGTTAGGTCTTATATTTCCGTACGAAGCCTGTGAAGTAGAAAAATGAGGTTAGGATTTATACGTTGAACAAAGCATAGGGGTAGAAAACATGTATGAGTAGAACTGTTATAAAAACATGTCAGGGTAGATACCATGTTGGGTAGGATTTTTTCTTTTCGTAAATATTTGCTACTTTTTTTGTTGAATGACACTAATAATTTCTTTTGTTTTATCTTATTTTTATCTACCTTATGTTTGTATTTGCCTTTTCACATCATAACCAAACAAGGTATTAATTCACAAGTGATTGATCAAACCAGAAGGCTTTCATATCAACATAAGAGTTCCATAACTAGATATTCAACTCTATAAGGGTGACGACTTACAAACAAAGTTGATAGAAGAGAGGAGAGCTCAAAGATTGTTCGAAGACTCCCATTAAACAAAGATCAAGATGGTATCAAATAACCAGATGATAGTTGAGCTAAGAGTGAGAAGATCCTTTGCGAGATATCAAGGCCTCTTTCCTTTTGGAGAATCCCACGGAAATGGAAGTCTAGAGATCCCATATTCAGAAAGGCTGAATTAAAATGAAGAAATGTGGGTCAACACTTTGAGGAGTCCAACAACGACTAAAAAGATAACATCAAATCCTGAGAAAGGCCTAGATCGAGTAAATGAAGAAAATAAAGCTTGTATGTCTAGTGTAAGGAGAACTTATGGTCTGATTAAGGTTGTTCTATAGTGGCCGCTTTTGGAACTAACACATTGTGCATTTGAATTTGCATTGACATTCTTGTTTTGCATTAGCTTATTAATTCATTTATTTTGCTATTGTTGCCTTTATAATAATTCTTTCCATTTTATTATCTTATTTGTACTAACTTGTTTTTATGTTGGTCTTCTTTCTGCTTACATCACAAGATCATGAAATAATCAAGGTGTTGATTTGTGAGTGGTTATCAGAGTAAAATGTTTTCATGATGGGCAAAGGGTTTCACAATCAAGTAGACTATAACACAGTTGGGGAATGACATCTTGAGGAAACTCCGAGAATAGTGGAGAGCTATACACCCAAAGATCGTTTGTCCGACGAACAGCAAAAGGAGATAAGAGAGATAATAGAGCAAATATCCAAGAGGATGGATAGAATATCTGCTTTGGCCAAAGGAAAAAAACTTATGCAAAAGAAAAGAAAAAGCTTGATGAAAACAATCTCCCAATGTCAAATGCACAAAAGACTTCTTTAGAACAAGCTATCCTAGCAAATATGAGGAATCACACATTATCACCATTCGCATTAACAAGTTATATGGAGACACCAAGGAAATGGTGACAACGGTAGAAGTTCAGAAAGGTGAAAAGAAGTCATGCAATCAGAACTCATTGGTCTTTGAGAGTCTACTTATAACATCAGGAGAAATAAACATGAAGACTCCAGTTCAATCCAAGCTAAGAGGTGTCTATCATTTTAATCCTATCCCTTTATCATATAAGGAATTGTATGACAAGCTTTTAGAAGCCTAGGAGGTGGCCCCACACTATGTGAAACCTTGGTAGCCTCTGTATCCAAATTGGTAATGCATTAATGTTCATTGTAAGTATCATGTCGGAGAGGAAGAAGGTTTGCTAAAGTATGAAGCTTAAGTTCGTCATTTGAGGAGTGAAAATGATAAACTGAATATAAAGATTGAAGCCATGCGTGATGGTTTTTGAAGGATCAATCAAGCCTTTAAAAATGACGGTATATGGAATACCCCAGAAGAGTGAACAACAGGGGTCACTAAGCTAAAGAACGATGCTTAATAATGGAGAAATAATTACAAGATGCAGGAAGGTTGAACCAAGAAGTCCTCTCATGATCTACATATTGCAGAAAGAAGACACAATACAACTATGAATGATTTGGAAAGATGTCAAGTCAGAAATCATATGTTGAATATGTTCATAGCCAACATGGAAGCTTTATATTAGCGCCACAAGCGTGAGATTGATGCTGAGTTAGAAGCCACTAGAGCAAAAAATAAGACATTGGTGAGACTAATAGGTGATTATGGAGATATTACACAAAAACTTCATGACCACAAGACTTTTTGCAAAGAAAAATGAATAACAATGTCTTCAACACCAAGAATTGACACATAAGACTGAGGAAAAGAATTCGTCATGAAAGAATCTATAATCCAAGCAAGTAATGTGGCTCAAAAGATAATTGATTTACCTAGCTTTGCAAGAGAATTGAAGTAGATCGACAACTCAACACCCTAATATGAGAGGAAGTTAACTTGGTTTCTGAAAGAAATATAGAAGTTAGGTGTTAAGGCTATCCATTATATGTAAAGTTGGTTTCACATACCGAAACCCTTGTGCTAAATGAAAATTATTTTAAGATGGTCATTTTGGAATGACACCTGTTCGCGTGTTGTGAGTACTATAAATTATACACAAATAATGTGCAAGTATACACAATCGCTCAAGTAATATAATGATGAGTGAGTATCGTGTCCACAGGGATTGGGTGAAATTACAAAAGTCTAACCAAAGCAAGGCACTATTCTATCTAAGTATAGTTAGTCTTGATATATACAAATTTCACGGCAATGTAAATGTGTATGCTGGTGGATATGTAGTGATGGTCTGATAGTGTAGCAAATGGAAATGCAATGGCAATGATGGATGTTTGATGTTGAGTATGGTGAAATGTCAAGGCAATGAAAAAAGGCATCTGCTCTCACTCAACGATGTTGGCCAGCCTACCCTATTGATAAAGACACCCTTTTTAGTCGTTGAAATCCTATCCTAGCCTCTTCCGAGATCTAAGGGATTAAGTTATAATATTCCTAGGCCGGTTGAAAGCCCCTTGAAAATACTATAACCCATTGCTTATGAGGATCTTATCTTGCGTTTCTTCTGAATACTTACAAGTATTTTTAGTCTAGGATTCTTCCGAATACCTAACCTTCATCTAAGAAATGGACATTTCCATGCCTCTTACAAGCCTAGATGGTGAAGCATTCATAAGCAAAGAAAATAAAGAACCAAAATAATCTTAAATATACCATTAAAAATAAAGTTCAAACAACCATTAAATCAACCACCACCAAATAAGTTAGTTCATGGTGGGGTTCAAAACATCCAAACACAAAGTCATGAAAATATTTGTTCCAATAACCCACAAATAAATATAAAATAATAGCAAAAAGGGAAGTTGAGAATAAGCCTTCTACGCGCCACCGGAGGTCTCCTCTCGGCCACCGTGAACCACCTAGCTCGCTACCTCCTTTCGGCTCCTAGTTTGCCACTCCTTGGAGCTTTATCAATGGAGGAATAACCCAAGGAAGAAGAAAGGAAAAGAGAAAATAAAAAAATGTGATTTTTGCTACCGTATGTGTCCTCCTCCCTCCTTTTTTCTCCCCCATGAGGTGTCATATATAATAAAAAAAATCTTGGGGTAACGATGAGGTTGTTGGGTGCAAAATACCCCTCATACCCCTAGAATCACATGTTGGGTGTGAATCTTATCCTCCAAGTGGCAGTGGTCCTTTGGCAGCTCTGGCAGGTGGTTATAGCAGTCCTTAACGTGCAGAGACAGCTGTCCAGTGCTAGCTGTCCTTATGCAGAAATATTTTTTTGTCTTTTTCTGTGCCGGAAATGCCAAGGCATTTCTATCTACTTTAGCAACGTGTGATGCCGTGGCATTACTTCCCAAAGAATCCTTTTTTCTTGCTATTCCATGCACACCACAAATAAACTGCAGCTTTCCCTCAAACAGCACCATTAAGAAATAAAATAGCACAACCACCACAAATGCAATATATGCAACTACATGATCCTAAAATGCCTAAGATGAGCTTTTAAACAAACAATAACTTAAGTGAAAAAGGCCTTAAAAGTAGCATTTTTAGGAAGTTAACACCCCCCCAAACTTAAGCTATTGCTTGTCCTCAAGCAATGGATAGCAGTTACATAAGTAGAATGTCATGGCAATTTTCTATAGTAGGGGCGTAGGACAAAATTGAATTTCAACCCTCAGAAAAAAAAAATAAGCTTCAACATGCTAGACTTATCAAGAATTCAAGTACTTTTCCCTAGGTCAAGATCCCTTGTGGTAGTGTGTGTGCGTGATTGTATCCAATCTATACTTAGCAAACTTAAAATATTTCTAATAAAGCCCCCTAGTTTTTGCCAAGACATTTACTTATTCATCAAGCACATTTTTACTCCATTTTCTTTGATTTTTTTAATTCTGTTACGAAGGGAGTTAGCTCATCACACCTACTCTCCCACACTCTAGATGAAAGGGAGCATACCTTCCACCCCCGAGCTAGTTAAGTAGAGTCATCCCGTGACTACTTTCATTCACTCATATGCACAAGGCTGCCATTTACTAAAGAAAGTTCCAGGCAATGCCACGGCAAAGAGGAGTGTCCCTCTACAGCTATGCCTAAGTATTTATTCACAGTTTCATTTTTAAGGGAGTTTGTTTGTGATTTTTCTTTTAAGCACAAAACTATATTTCAATTCCAAAACTAACTAGTGTTCTTTCATAAAAATTTTCTAAATTTTCTAAGTATAGATACCATACAAATCGTGTAAAAGTTTTTCACAAAGAATCAAGCCCAAGAGTGAGTTCTATCATTCTCAACAGTCATTTACATTCAGATTCTAGCCTAACATTATCATCATCGGGTATCCTCAAAACATTTCATCTAACTGTCCTACCATTTTCTGATGCCATGGCATAAACCTATGCTAATGCTATCATGCATATGACCTACCAAGAACCATATCTCCCCCAAACTTAAGGGAAGCATTGTCCTCAATGCTGAAAGAGAACTATACTAAATATAAACTATATGTCATGCAATGAAATGCAACTAAATGAGAATGGATGTAAGAGAGGTACCTCAATGAGTGCTTGGTGTTACCTTGGAGGTGCTAGCAGCTCCTCGTCGGGTGCGCTTGCGTATTGGTGCTGGGCTAGACTCGGAAGAACTGGAGTAATGACGCGTAATGCGTCCAGCCGTGGTCTTGGTGCATCGACCACTACGTGGTTCAGGAGAAGGATTGGGTACTGGGACAGGGTTGGGTATTTCTTCGACAAGGACAGTGAGCGGATATTCAGGAACTTTTGAAAGCTTTAAAAACTTGGATGTATTTTGGTTATGGAGAGAATAACAAAAGAAGAAGATGAATGAAGGAAAGAGAAAAAGTAAAGTTAAAATGAAAGAGAAAAAAATAATAAAGAAAGAGAAAAGAAAAAGTTAAAAATTTAAGAGGGAAAATATGTGATAGGATGGTTAAGAGAGGAGTGTATGGGTGGGGTTTGTGCGTGCATGGGGAAGGAAAAAAACTGCCAAAAGGTAATGATGGTGATAGGACAAGTCTGTGGAAAGAGAAAAAGAAATGTCAGAAATTAAATTAAATAAAAAGAAACAAATCAAAAGAATATCTCTCCAATTAATGCATTGTCCTTTCATCCCTTTGGTAACCGCTCCTTGCACGGTTTGCAACACTGTGGTCCCTAAAAATTATATCAAAAATTAATTACAAAATAAAAATAAAAATAAAGAAAAACTTAAATTTTAAATTTTTATTTATACACAGACACAAATTCAATGCCGTGGCATCGAATTTTGGTTCTCCTCTAGGTACGCTTCAGTATCGTGCAGACGTAACACGTCCTTGTTGTGTGGTGGTGGAACTCCATTGTAGGCTTTTAGACGCTGGCCATTGACCTTGAAGATCGTCCCATTGTCTATTCTCTTGATGTCAACAGCTCCATGGGGGTAGACATAATGCACCTCAAATGGTCCTGACCATCGAGATTTGAGTTTCTCCGGAAATAGTTTGAGTCTGGAGTTGTAAAGCAAGACTTGTTGCCCCTCATGAAAATGTCGTGGCATCAGTTTCTAGTCATGCCACTTCTTGGTTTTCTCCTTGTATATCCGAGCATTCTCATATGCTTGTGCTCTAAACTCTTCCATTTCGTTAAGTTCAAGTAATCTCTGCTCCCCAACTAGTTGAGCATCGAAATTCAATCGCTTGATGGCCCAATAAGCTTTGTGTTCAAGCTCAACCGGGAGATGACAAGCTTTACCATACACCAACTTAAAGGGTGACATCTCCAAAGGAGTCTTGAATTCAGTTATGTACGCCCAAAGTGCTTCATCCAACTTTGGCGACCAATCCTTACGCCTTGGGTTCACCACTTTCTCTAAAATCTGCTTGATCTCTCGATTAGATATCTCTACTTGGCCATTTGTCTGCGGATGATATGCCGTGGCAATCTTATGTAGAACTCCATATCTCTTCAATGCCTTGGCAATCAACTTGTTATCAAAGTGGGTTCCCTCATCACTAATGATAGCCCGAGGTACTCCAAACCGAGTGAAAATATACTTGTGCAAAAACTTGAGTACGATCTTGGAGTCATTCCTTGATGTTGCTATTGCTTCCACCCATTTTGACACATAATCCACAATAAGCAATATATATAATTTTCCTTCAGAAGATGGGAATGGTCCCATGAAATCGATGCCCCACACATCAAACAACTCTATCTCCAAAATATTTTGCAGCGGCATTTCATGTCGTCTGGAGATGTTTCTAGTCCGTTGGCATCGATCACATCCTTTGTAAAATGCTTGTGCATCTTTAAACAGAGTTGGCCAGTAAAAGCCTGATTGCAGTACCTTAGCAGCAGTCCTTGTTCCACCAAAATGGCCTCCACTTGGGGCCGAATGACAATGGTACAAAATACTACTTTGCTCCTCTTCAGGTACACATCGTCTAATGAGCTGATCGGCACAATGCTTGAATAAATATGGCTCGTCCCAAAAATAGTGCCTTGTATCGTGCTTGAACTTCTTTTTAGCCTGACTATTCAAATCAAAAGGCACAATTCCACTAACAAGAAAATTAACAAGGTCAGCGTACCACGAGATTGTCGTGGCATATAAAATTTTCTCATCAGTAAATTCCTCTTGGATATCTACAGTGTCATGGCATTTAGAATTGTTCTCTAGCCTAGATAAGTGATCAGCAACTTGATTCTCAGTTCCTTTTCTATCTACCACCTCTAAGTCAAATTCTTGCAAAAGTAAGATCCACCTAATAAGTCTAGGCTTGGCATCCTTTTTGTTCACTAAGTATTTTATAGCCGAATGATCAGTGTGAAAAATAACTTTAGTGCCTATTAGGTAGGGTCTAAATTTATCAAAAGCAAATACCACGTCAAGTAATTCTTTCTCAGTGGTGGTGTAGTTCAATTGTACTTCATTTAAAGTGCGGCTAGAGTAATAAATAACATGAAACATTTTACCTTGGCGTTGCCCCAAAACAGCTCCTACGGTATATCGCTTGTATCACATATCAGCTCAAATGGTGATGCCAATCGGGAGGGACTACAATGGGTGTCGAGATCAGTTGTCGTTTTAGCTCAGAAAATACGCCGAGGCATAATTCGTCAAACACAAAGGGTTGGTTTTGTTGAACCAATGTGCACAAGGGCTTAGAAATCCCGGAGAAGTCTTTGATAAACCTTCTATAGAATCCAGCATGTCCAAGAAAACTTCTTATGCCCTTAACCGAATTTGGTGGTGACAACTTTTCAATCACTTCAATCTTCGCCTTATCAACCTTAATACCATTGTGAGAAATTTTGTGGCCTAATACAATGCCTTCAGTCACCATGAAGTGACATTTTTCCCAATTTAAGACCAACTCAGTCTCCTCGCATCTCTTGAGAACTTTTGCTAAATTGTCGAGGCATCGTTCAAAATCGTCCCCACAAACAGAAAAGTCGTCCATGAAAATCTCCAGAAAATCCTCAACCATGTCTGAAAATATGGCTTGCATACAGCGCTGAAATGTTGCCGGGGCATTACAGAGTCCAAAAGGCATCCTCCTAAAGGCAAAAGTGCCATAGGGACAAGTAAATATAGTCTTCTCCTGGTCCTCTGGTGCGATGGCAATTTGATTGTACCCCGAATACCCATCCAAAAAGTAATAAAATGCTTTGCCGGCTAATCGATTCAACATTTGGTCGATGAAAGGTAGAGGAAAATGGTCCTTCTTTGTAGCTTTGTTGAGTGTTCTATAGTCCATGCATATCCTCCATCCGGTCACAGTGCGAGTGGGTAATAACTCATTATACTCATTAGTAACCACCGTCGTGCCTCCTTTCTTCGGAACACATTGGACAGGGCTCACCCATGAGTAGGGATGGCAATGGGTCGGGTCGGGTTTTTGGGCCACCCGACCCGACCTGAGAAGAAAGGGTTTTTCACCCGTGACCCGACCCGACCCGACGAAATTAAGGTTTCACCCGACCCGACCCGACCCGAATATATGACTTAGAAACCCGACCCGACCCGACCCGAAATAATAATAAAAAAAATTTTATTCAATGAAAATAGTGACTTAATTGAAAAAAAATTATATATGGAGGGACATTATTGTAATTATCCCTAAATATATAGGATAAAATTATATATATTTTTCGGGTCGGGTCGGGTCGGATTTTTTTCACCCTAAACCCGACCCGACCCGAACAGTACATTTAAAAAAACCCGACCCGACCCGACCCGAACCCGATTTTTTTAAAAAAAAATCCGATTTGATCGGGTCGGGTCGGGTCGGAACCCGTCGGATTCGGGTTGAGTTGCCATCCCTACCCATGAGCTATTTGAGATAGGGTAGATCACTCCAGCATCAAGCCATTTTAGAATTTCTTTCATCACCACTTGCTTTATAACAGGGTTGAGTCTTCTTTGTGGTTCTATTGATTTGCCGTGGCAATCTTCAAGCAGAATCTTGTGCATGCAGATCGTGGGACTTATGCCTTTCAAATTGGCCATAGTCCAACCAATTGCTTTTTTATGCTGCATCAACACACTTAACAAACTTTGCTCTTGATTAGCAGTAAGGTTAGCGGAAATAATCACCGATAAAGTCTTATTGCTACATAAGTATACATATTTAAGATGCCCTGGCAAAGTCTTAAGCTCTAGAGTGGGTGCATGCATTAATGAAGGCTTAGGAGGAATAAATTCATCAAAATTTAGAGGTTCAAAATTCATACCTGATCTAGCTTGTAGTAAGCTAGATTCTTCCTCAAAAATTGGAAAATTGTCGGACTCCACTAAGCTTTCATCATCCACCCAATATTCATTTTCTGCTAGCTGAATAAAATTGTTCTGGAAAAGATATTCAGTCTCTTCTTCAATCACTAAGTTCAATTTAGAAATGCCTTGGCATTCTTCAGTGTCATCAACATATTTGAGCGTTCGAAAAACATTGACAGTCACATACTGATCAACCACTCTCATGGTGAGTTCACCTTTTTCACAGTCTATCAAGATACGTCCAGTGGCTAGGAAAGGTCTTCCCAGAATGATTGGTGCCTTGGCATCAACTTCGCAGTCCAGAATTAAGAAGTCGACTGGAAACACAAACTTATCCACCCTTACTATGACATCCTCGACTCTCCCTTCAGGTTTCACATGGGATCTGTCGGCAAGTTGTAAAATAACTAAGGTGGGTCTTGCATCTCCTATGCCAAGCTTCAAGAATATCGATTTCGGCATTAAGTTGACACTTGAACCAAGATCACACAGAGCCTTTCCAACGAAATTAGCTTCAATTGAACAAGGAATAATGAAGCTGCCCGAATCATTTCTCTTTAGCGGCAACTTACTCAATGAAGAACAAAATTTTGTTACCGTGGCAACAGTCTCTACTTTCCTCTTCTTGGTACAGTTTTCCTTCAGAAATTTGGCATACATCGGCATTTGTTCAACAACTTCCAAGAGAGGTATATTGATATGGAGCAGATCAAAAATGTCCACGAACTTCTTGAACTGAACTTCATCATTATGCTTCTTCAATCTTTGCGGGAAGGGTGGGGGAGGTCTAGCTTCCTTAGCTGCAGGAATAGAGTTTGCTTTTGCCTTGGCATCAGAATCTGGTACCTTAGCAGAATCCTCCTCCTTGTCCTTCTCAGTAACTCTATCATCATGTAATTCAACTTCAGTAGTGGTATTAGAATCATCATGTTGTGGCCAACTATCCTTGACTTGTCGATTGATTTGTGTTCCACTCCTAAGAGTTAACACATTACAATGCTCTTTTCCAGGTGCTCTAGTGACTTTAGTATCACTTGGAAAACGTCCTTGCTGACGCTCTTGCAATTCCATAGCAATCTGACCAACTTGACCTTCCAAAGCTCTCAGAGACGAGCTATGGCTTTGAAGTAAGGCGCCTTGACTATGAAGTAAAGCTCATTGATTCTTAATTAAAGTAGAATGGTGTTGCAGCATTGTCTTCGTAGTGGATATGAACTCTTGAATTGTAGCTTCCAATGAACTCATGCTTGCTGAAGATGAAGCTCATTTGTTGGAATTATGCCATGTCATAGCATTTTGGTAACCTTGAGCTCATTGTGATTCTGCTGCTGAGTAGGTTGATTAACATTGTGGGCTCCTTGATTTCCCCATGAAAAATTGGGATGCTGACGCCATCCAGCATTATAAGTGTTAGAATAAGGATTGTTGTTTCCTCGATTTTAATTACCTACAAAGTTGATGGACTCATGGTTGGTTGGGCATTTGCTCTCGTGATGATTGCCTTGGCATAACAGACATGCCAGGCTAGTTGTTTTCACTTCCTTCACATCAGTGGAACATTGTAAGTTCTTCAACATATTAGTGATGGCTGAGAGTTGAGCAGACACCGAATCCTTGGTATCTAACTCAAATGCTCCAAGTGTTCTCCTTCCAGTCCCAAGCCTTGAGGAAGGAAACTGATAATCATTATTAGCAATTCTGTCCAATATAGCAAATGCCTCAGTAGGTGATTTATCCAGTAATGTCGCATTTACCGAGGCATCCAGTAACATCCTCAGGGGTGCATTGACTCCATTATAGAACATGACTACTTGATTCCAATAATGAAAACCATGATTTGAACACTTCCGAAGCAAACTCTTGTAACGATCCCAACACTCATACATGGATTCGTCGTCGCCCTGGCGAAAAGAAGATATTTCATTCCTTAGCTGCGTATTCATGTTTGGTGGATTGTACCTCAATAAGAAACTCTTACAAAGATCGGCCCATAATTCCATAGAACCGGTTGGTACACCACTCAACCAAGCCCTTGCTCGGTCACGCAATGAATACGGAAAAAGTTTTAATTTCAGAAAATCCTCATGCACTCCTTCTTGGCGAAAAGAATCACAAACTTCCAGAAAATTGCAAATGTGCTGCCTGGCATCTTCAGTTGGCATACCCCCAAACTACCCAATAGAATTCAACATGTTGAACATGACTGGTTTTAGCTCGAAATGTGCAGCTTGAAATTCAGGTCCCACAATCCCAGGATTCAGATCATCCAGCATCAGATTTAAGTGATCGCGAATAACGCGCGGCCTAAAAGCTGGATCAGCATTGTCTAATGCCACGACATTATGATTTCCATCATCATGACCAATGCCTTGGTTTCCAATATGATATATATTTCTTTTAGCACGTCTTCTTCTTCTAAAGAGTGTTTTAATCTCATGTTCTATTGGTTCCAAAGGCTCTTCAAAATTTCTTCTAGGCATACACTAGATAAACTTGAAAATAAAACAAAAATATCAAGTAAACTATACACAAATAAAAATGCAAAACAAAATAAAATGCTTTGGTAAAACTAAATAACTTCAGGCTGCCAATCCCCAGCAACGACGCCAAAAACTTGTTCGCGTGTTGTGAGTACTATAAATTATACGCAAATAATGTGCAAGTATACACAATCGCTCAAGTAATATAATGATGAGTGAGTATAGTGTCCACAGGGATTGGGTGAAATTACAAAAGTCTAACCAAAGCAAGGCACTATTCTATCTAAGTATAGTTAGTCTTGATATATACAAATGTCACGGCAATGTAAATGTGTATGCTGGTGGATATGTAGTGATGGTATGATGGTGTAGCAAATGGAAATGCAATGGTAATGATGGATGTTTGATGTTGAGTATGGTGAAATGTCAAGGTAATGAAAAAAAGGTAAAAACAGTAGATAAAAAGAAAAAAAATGAAAAGAAAATAATCCTCACGTGACAAGCTTCCAAGAGAATGAATGGTAGGGATTGATCTACGGATGCTAAACTTATTTCTCAAGTATATTTAAGCTAACTGGTCTTTACTTACTCGACAGGGCTTTCCTAAAGTGTTCTAAAGAACCTAACAGAATAGGATGCCAAGGCATCTGCTCTCACTCAACGATGTTGGCCAGCCTACCCTATTGATAAAGACACCCTTTTTAGTCATTGAAATCCTATCCTAGCCTCTTCCGAGATCTAAGGGATTAAGTTATAATATTCCTAGGCCGGTTCAAAGCCCCTTGAAAATACTATAACCCATTGCTTATGAGGATCTTATCTTGTGTTTCTTCCGAATACTTACAAGTATTTTTAGTCTAGGATTCTTCCGAATACCTAACCTTCATCTAAGAAATGGACATTTCCATGCCTCTTACAAGCCTAGATGGTGAAGCATTCATAAGCAAAGCAAATAAAGAACCAAAATAAACTTAAATATACCATTAAAAATAAAGTTCAAACAACCATTAAATCAACCACCACCAAATAAGTTAGTTCATGGTGGGGTTCAAAATATCCAAACACAAAGTCATGAAAATATTTGTTCCAACAACCCACAAATAAATATAAAATAGCAGCAAAAAGGGAAGTTGAGAAGAAGCCTTCGACGCGTCACCGAAGGTCTCCTCTCGGCCACCGTGAACCACCTAGCTCGCTAGCTTCTTTCGGCTCCTAGTTCGCCACTCCTTGGAGTTTTATCAATGGAGGAATATCCCAAAGAAGAAGAAAGGAAAAGTGAAAATAAAAAAATTTGATTTTTGCTACCGTATGTGTCCTCCTCCCTCCTTTTGTTCTCCCCCATGAGGTGTCATATATAATAAAAAAATATCTAGGGGTAATGATGAGGTTGTTGGGTGCAAAATACCCCTCATACCCCTAGAATCACATGTTGGGTGTGAACCTTATCCTCCAAGTGGTAGTGGTCCTTTGGCAGCTTTGGAAGGCGGTTACAACAGTCCTTCACGTGCAGAGACAACTGTCCTTATGCAGAAATATTTTTTTGTCTTTTTCTGTGCCGGAAATGCCAAGGCATTTCAATCTACTTTAGCAACGTGTGATGCCGCAACAATACTTCCCAAAGAATCCTTTTTTCTTGCTATTCCCTACACACTACAAACAAACTGCACATTTCCCTCAAACAACACCATTAAGAAATAAAATAGCACAACTACCACAAATGCACTATATGCAACTACATGATCCTAAAATGCCTAAGATGAGCTTTTAAACAAACAATAACTTAAGTGAAAAAAGGCCTTAAAAATAGCCTTTTTAGGAAGTTAACAACACCTCTTGCATACATACATTTCCATCGCACATTTTGCATTCTCATTTCTATATTTTCGCATTTGTATGTGCATTTTTGCATCTTTACATTCACATATATAAGTCATACATTACATAATATACATTGCATCTTAATGTGCATTAATCATGGATCCTGGTAGTAACTCGCGCAGAATCTTGTGACATAAGTATTGAAGGTAAATTGAAGCCACCCCGTTCGTACCTAGAGAATAATTGTGAGCCATGGATATGAAGCTTGGGGCATGCCATTAAGAACTGTGGGGTACAAAAGAGCATGTTACAGGATCTGATCCATTCAAAGACATGGTTTTTAATGAGCAAGTGGGGACATTAGATTGTAAAAACCTTGAAGATCCAACCAATCACCCATGTCTCATGAGTAACAGGGCATCCTAATTAGGAAGAGATCATTTCATCCATCATGAAGCTCTATTTCACTTACATTGTCTTGTTTGAGTTTGTTTTTGTTCTTCATTTCTTTATTTACCTAAATATTTTTGTAAAAATGTTTGGTGATTGAACTTATGCTACTTTTAAGGTCATGGGCAATGAATCAAATTTTTAATCCATTAGTTCTTTGAGTATCAAATGAATTAAATATTCTTTTAATTTTTCAAGAATTATAGATCTTTGGAAAGTGTCAAAGTTAGACCTTTCATATCATGTCCAAAGCCAAAAGCACAATTACTCGATTTTTTTAAATAATTCATGGTCACTACCAAAACCAAATTCTGACACTACATTTATATGAGACACCAAAGCCATACCTTTTTTGAGATACCAAACTCATACTTTTACCTTCTCGGGTAGAGCCAATCTGGTTATAACACTACCTTTCTCCATATACACGACTTCAAAGTCATATTTGTCTTTTCAGACACAAAACCATCATTTTTATACCAATAAAACTGGAAGGCTTCAAGTGCAAAACTTTCATTTGTCCGTGAATCTTACTGCAAGAAGAGATGAGATGGGGCATCATGGATCAATTTTTTGCTCGAATAATTGGGGCATGCTCGAAGCAAGAAGAAGAAGAAATAAAGGGAATGATTTAAATAATTCTATAATGCATTAATTATATTGTTTTCATGTAAATAAAAGTTAATCCTAAACATTCATCCCCCTGGGGATACCTCTTTCTGCAAGGACTTTTGTGTATGAAATGATGAATGACCTTCTTTCATTTATCCCTTCACAAAAAGAGAAAATATATTTCTTGTTGTCCCCATTTCAGCCTGAATTATTTTTCTTCTGATTCAACCCTAACCAAGGATCACCCTCCACATTGGGGGGGAAGGTGAAGGATATCTACTCGCAGAAGTAAAGATCGTCAATCTAGTTTTATTACAGGGGCAAGTCTCCATGAAATAAAAAGGAATAAGCAGGAAATGCAAGACATATCAAATGTAAAGTATTTGGAGATTAGATCTAGTCGAGAACAACAAAAGATTTTGCAAATGCAAGAAATAAAGAGGACAAGAAGGTGCACAAAGTAATTGGAATCCTATACTCATCCAATAAAGTCATAGAAAAAAGAAAAGATAAAAGATAGAAAAAGAAAAAATGAAAAAATAACATAGAAAAAAGATACAAAAAGAAAAAAGAAAAAAAGAAAACAGAAAAGAGAAAAGATAGAAAAAGAAGAAAAAAAGAGAAAAAAATAAAAAAGAGGAAACGAAAAATAGAGAAAGAAAATAAATGAAGTATTTCAAGATGAGTGTCTCATTGAGCCTCAAGCCACAAGGTTGATCAAGTGCAATCGTTTCAAAGATTCAGATTCAACAAGAAGAGCGATAAATGCTGAAGATATAAGATAATAGAGATGAACTCTAGGGGAAAACCCAAAAATGGACAGTCTAGAAAGATCCAGAAAAAGCAAAAGAAAATAAAAGACAAGTAGCAAGCAGATACAACCCAAACAAGGCAAGATTAAAGGCATCAGAATGAATTGATCCTTGGTTCAATTACCCTTAAACACTTGTTTGGCCCTATTTATCCCTTTCTTTCATAACCGTGAGCCCTGACCTATGTTACATTCCTGAAAAGTCCCTTCTAATAGTACACAGAGTTTTAACCTGAAAAGACTATCTTCATATTTCATTCCGCCTCTTAGGATTAATTTTTATTTTCAAAAGGTTTTCTAAAATTTTTAATGAATCGTAGGAAAAATGATAAAGGGGGATCAAGATGTAAAATTTTGAAAGACGTCTTGAAGCCAAAGGAGGATTCGAGTTCAAAAATGAAAAGGCAACTCGAATATTAAATTGAGCAACTACGACATAAGTGGTGGTCTTACGAATCTCTTGATGAAGCACCCCACATCCCAAATGCGCTCCTAAGAGTTTAGAACCGATGAGTATCTCTATAATATTAACATAACAACCACATCCTCAAGTCAGTGGTCACCAAAAAACCAGATGTGCTATAATAAAAAGGCCAGCCTTAGAGACCTTCCCTTTCCAGAATCAACCCATACCTCAAATTTATCACTAATATTGACACTTGTCAAAGGGCTATAATGATTGAAGAGTCAAAAGAGCGGTTGATTTGTTTGATATTCAATGAACTCTTTTTTTTTAATTTGTATCAATTGCGAGTCGTTACATTGGGAACCCGTTTTCAAAAATTCTTCATCAAACATTTTCATATTTTGAAAATTTGAAAGAGGAAGAAAAACATTCTCAAACAGGACAATCTGTCGGGAATGAATGAGACCCTTGAAGAAGATTAGATTTGTTCTATCTCAAGAGCTAAGGCAAAATGACTAAAAAGGTATAGGAGAAATGAAGACATTATTCCTTTTCTTTTGAAGCAATGAAGTTTGAAAGATCAAAAGACTCAAAAACAAAACTTCTCACACTTTGATGTGCTGGTGATTTTTGATAAATGATGCAAGAGTGAGATCAGTCAAGGATGAAATTTCGACACCCAAACAGGGACGAGTCAGGGAAATACCTACATTGTGCCATGACCAATGACCCAAATCATGTTCATATAACAAGGTTCAGACCGAAAAGGCATTGAGAATGAGCCTCACAACTTGGAATGTCAAGGCTAGGCCATGAATTTGAGTAAAGCTTACCTTGTGGAGCAAATCAGTCAAGCATTAATTAACTATAGAGTCCTGGAAAAATAAATCTGATAATGCAATTGAGTTGATGGTAGAAAGGGGCATCAAGGTCATGTTCCTGAGTGCAACAAGAATCTGAGAAACAAAACATCTCTTTTGAGACATTAATGTAGATAAGAGGTAAATCAGACATAAGATGTTTAGATAGCTCTTCAGGGATGCAAGCTTGAAAATTTAAGTTGCTACACTGATATATGAGTAAACCTTGGAGAAGAGTGATCAAGTGTAAGAAAAATTGAGTTCTCCACTTTGGAGTCTAAGAAAAATTTAATCAACATTTGTGCATTCATGAGAACATCATTTGCATAAAAGAAATGCATTACATTGATACATTTAATTGTATTCGTGTTTTACACATAAATGCATGATTTTTACATATCTTCCAGTGAAAAGAGAAGATCCATTCCAGTGAAAAGAGAAGATCCATGATGTTAAAATCTTAGCTAATAAAAGCTAGAATTCAAACCTCGAATATAGGAAATCATGTTTAGAGAGGTAAAACTTGAACAATGGGCCCCCAATCCATAGAAGAAGCGTTACTTTGAAGTGGGGCATGTTGCCCCACCATTAAGTCATTTTATAAGTTAAAAATGAGAAAGGTTTCTCATTTAAATCTAAAAATTGAATTTTTTGAAAAGTAAGAAAAGTTTCTTACCTAGTAAATTATTTCTGAAATTGGTAAGTCATTCGGGCCATCAGTAAGTCTTTCGAACCATGATGCTTAAATCCTTCGGGTAATCTGTAAGTCTTTCGAGCAAGATGATAAGTCCTTTGAGCCATCCATAGACCTTCGTACAGGATGTTTTCACATGTTTTCCAAAAAATGAGAAAGGTTTCTTATTTAAATCTGAAAATTGAAATTTTTGAAAAGTAAGAAAAGTTTATTACCTAGTAAACTATTTTCAAAATTAGTAAGTCCTTCGGGCTATCAGTAAGTCTTTCGAGCATGATGCTTAAATCCTTCGAGTCATCTATAAGTCTTTCAAGCAAGGTGATAAGTCCTTTGGGCTATCCATAAGACCTTCGGGCATGATATTTTCACATGTTTTCAAAAAATGAGAAAAGTTTCTCATTTAAGTCTGAAAGTTGAAATTTTCAAAAAGTAAGAAATGTTTCTTTCCTAGTAAACTATTTCCAAAATTGATATGCCCTTCGGGCCATCAGTATGTCTTTCGAGCATGCTGGTTAAATCCTTCGGGTCATCTATAAGTCTTTTGAGCGAGATGATAAGTCCTTCAGGCCATCCACAAGATCTTTGGGCAAGATGTTTTCACGTGTTTTTTAAAAAAGGAGAAAAAAATTATCATTTAAATCTAAAAAATTGAAGTTTTTGAAAAGTAAAGAAAGTTTCTTACCTAGTAAACTATTTCCAAAGCTGGTAAGTCCTTCGGGTAATCAGTAAGTCTTTCGAGCATGATGCTTAAGTCCTTCAGGGTCATCTATAAGCCTTTCAAGCAAGATGATAAGTCTTTTGGGCCATCCATAATACCTTCGGGCAAAATGTTTTCACATGGTTTTCCAAAATATGAGAAAACAATTTCCAAAGTTTCTCATTAAAATATTTTCTGAAAAATGATTTTTGAAAAAGTAACCAATTCAAAGTCCCAAAAAGTGAGAGATTCAACTGACACTCAAGTCGAGACAGGCTCCCGTATTTGGTGGTTGCGATACAAGTTTCAATAAGAAAATCATTTTTCAAAGATTATCCTCCCAAGACTTTCAGGTATGATGTTTCGAAGTCTCAAACGCATACTAACAAGGGTTAATGTTTAATTTTCAGATTTGATATTCTAGAAGACAAGAGAAGCAAATTGAACTCGATTCAATCTTCCCTAAGGAACAGTGGAATGAAACAACATTTCCAGATCTGATTTTTCCTCAAGAAGAAGTGGAACATATCCCACTCTTTTTAGATTTGATATTCCTAGAGTAACAGCGGAACAAGTCTGCCTCGATTCAATCTTCCCTGAGTAACAGTGGAATGAATCACCTTTCCCAGGTCTGATTTTCCCTCTACAAGAAGCGTAACAGATCCATTTCTTTCAAAGATTTGATATTCCCTGAGTAACAGTGGAACAAATCTGCCTTGATTTAATCTTCTCTGAGTGACAGCAGAATGAATCAACGTTCCCAGATCTGATTTTCCCTCAAGAATAAGCGGAGTAGATCCCTCTCTTTTCAAGATTTGATATTCCCTGAGCAACAGTGGAACAAGTATACCTCGATTCAATCTTCCTTGAAGAACAATGGAATGAATCAACGTTTCTCGATCCGATCTACCCTGAAGAAACAATGGAACATATCCAATATCATATTTCAAAGTACAATTTTGACCGTACGAAAACTCTCTGTCTCTTCGTTTTTTCCATATTCTTGTTAACACAAGAATGGACAAAGAGGGGCAGCTATCGACACATGTTTTTATCCGGATAGAAACCAATTATTATTATTAACATTATTTTTATTTCCTTTGCAGGCCATTACAACAAGCCCAACCGGGACCAAATTATATCGACAAGCCCAATCGGGCCAAACAAAAAACAAGACAAAATGCAGCCCAACAAGAAAGCCTAGCCAGCTGACTCGAAGCCCAAATTCAACCAGGTTACAACCCGACCTGGATCCGGTTGCAGCTACACCATACCTGCTACGTGCCTATCTTACTGCAGCACCACCAACCCAACTGTAGCCCCATGTTGCCAACACCAACTCAACTTCCATCCATAATGCCCAACCACTAGCACCAAATCCAACAACCCACACCAACCAAATCAATAAAGTCAACTCAAAATCAGGAGAAAATTTATTTTATTTTTTTCTATCCTGTAATGGGATATAAAACCCAAACAGAAAAGCAGTAAATGGGGCATATTCGAATCAGGATACAAAAAAACTCAAGGGCATCAAAATTGAAAAAATTGGATTGTAAAAGGGGTTCTTCCCCATTTTCTTTCAAAAAAGGGATATACAACAATTTTTTTGATAAATCAAACACTAAGCTATATATATATATATATTCTCTTTCGAATGAACGCAAAATAAAAAAAGAAAAAGAAAAGGGTTTCTTACCTTTGGTCAGAGGTTTCGTCGACTTTAGGGACCCCGTTCGAGGATACGAATGATTAAAAGGAAGAAAAGGAGTCATCAACCAATATACTCCAAAATCGTGACGATCTGATAGTGGACAGCGGAGATAGGAGCCTGGGAATACTGAACAGTTTTTGGCCATTTCACGAAGTTCGAAGCATCCCCCAGCTAAATGGACCCCATATCCAGACTACCCTCAACGAGACGTGTCGACCAATATAATTTGGTGGCCAACGGCCACCGACGACGGCGGTAGATCGATCAACGACCGACGAAGGTAAGCGGCCGACAATCGACCGATTTTCTAGAGAAAAGGGAGACCCTCTCTCTAAATATTTTTATAAAATAAAAAAAGAAAGAGATGATATTTATAGAAAACATTAGGGGGAAATTACATTTAGGTCCCCTTAAGTTATATGTATTTTTGCAAAATGCTCACATGTAGGGATCATTTTTGTAATTTATCTATTTCTTATGTATACTATATATTTTTTGTTTAATTTCTGTTTAGTCTCTGTATGTTTATGTGTGTTTTTCCATTTCAATCACTAGTCCTCTATTTATTTTATTTCTTTGATTTTATTCTCTAATTTGTGCTTGTTTTAATTTAGTCGCCATTATTATTGTGGTCTATTCGAATTTATTCACTGGTTTTTATTTTTATTCATTTTAGCCACTGTTTGGATTCTGTTTATTATTTTATTATAATTTAGATACAATATCTTTAATTTATGCATTTTAGTCACCGATTGATTATGATTTAGCTATTGTTTTTATTTTTTTTATTTCATTTTAGTCCATTTCTGCTTGTTATCTTATTTTTAGGAATATTTTATTTTGAGTGCCTTACTTTAAATATCTCCATTTTGGTCTTGAATGATTGAAGTTGGTTTATTTATGATTGCAGTACCTAGTTTGTAAAATATTTGCAATGGTTGCCTTTATTTCTTGTTGGTTGTATATTTTAATCCCTAAAGTCACTCTCTTTATTATTTTAATCCATCATTCACATATTTGTTAATTTCCTGCTCGGTATAATATTTTCAAATATTATTTTACTCGAGGAATTTATAGAAACACGTCTTAACTAACAAGGAGTGTATTTTCAATAATTGTTTAAACAAAAAAATACCTTTTATATATTAGAATGAATTTTTTTAATATAATTAATATATGCATTTTATTTTAAAATAGGGGCAATATTATTTTGTATGGGGAATCCATTGAAATGCCCCCTTAACTGACAAGGAAGGTATTTCGAGAATTGTTCGTGCAAAATAACACCCCTTACATTTTTCTAAAAAAGGAACATAATTTAAATGTATAATCGAATTTGCCAATTTCAATATTTAGATGACGTATAATCGCTTAGCTACCGATTTCAGGCGTTATGGGGGTGCTACTCCTCCCCCACGCATAATTGACTCCCGAACCCTTTTTCAAAACGAATTTCTGGTTAAACACAAATCATTTTTTATCTTTTAAAATTATTTTTATTAAAATTATTTTAAAAGGTATTTTTAGGTATTCGGCCTACCTAACTCAAAGGTCGATGGAGACTCCAAATCTATTTATTTGTTCTTTATTTTAAAACCCAACCTTTTCCAATATTAAGTTGGATCGATCCCTGCCATAGCCCTAAAAAGCTTAAGGACTATTCTGACAATAATAAAAAAATCCTAAATTATCCTAAATAAATAATGTAAAGGATAGTTGATTTTAATTGCAAATAATCAATAAAATAATTGATTTTTCGTAATAAATTAAAATTCATGTATTGGATCCGTATTCAATTTTGTAAATATGCTCTCTTCGCTAAAATAAGCATATCTTGAGTTCTCCATGTCCGATTGAGGTGTTTCAAAATGCATTAGAAAGCTAACAGATGAATGATTGATTTCAAGTATGCGTGATTGATGCATGATTGATTCTAAGTATGTATGATTGAACGCAAGTTGATTGAGATTTGTTAGTAGAATGTTTAGGATATATGCTCAAATATGTAAATTGATCAAATATGCTAAAACTATTGTTAATATTGATGGTTTATTTTAGGTAATATACAAGCATGTATATAAATGTCCTTAATTGACCTATATTTCCTAATATGACTTACAAACTCAACAATAGGTGACACTAAAGACATAATTGGACTTTTTTACTAATTGAGTATGAGCAAGTGAATAATTCGCTGTTTTAAAGCATGATTATGTTGTGTTTTAACATGCTTTTGATGTTGCAAGCATGCTTATATATGTTCATTAACTTTGGATACAATTAGGAGTTGAATTGCTAACTTGACTATGCATGTCCTAAGTGAATTTTGAGGGGTTTGAGGAAAAATGATTGTTTCCTTTGAGAAAATGATTAATCCCTATGCTAAATTTAACATCCCAAATTATGGTCTAGTAGAATCGGATTCGTAGTTGGGTAAGATTCCATAATTTTTGGGGAAATGAAAATTTTGAAATATTATGAGATAAATATTTTCTTAAAAAACTAATAATTAATTTTTAAAGTAAAAATATGATTTTATAGTGTAATTTGTTTTTTTAAAAGAATGACTAAATTAAATTTTATCAAAAGTTAAGTTTTTGTGACTAAATAGTAAAAGGGTCAAAATTCATAAATCTATAAAGCAATTTGCCCAACATCAAATTTCACATCTTCTTCCTTTTTTTGCCGTGAACTTCATATCTTTTTTCTCTTGATTTTTAATTATTATTTTATCAATTTTATTGCTAATTTCCAATTTGTTTCAATCAAATAGCCAAACACCTTTTATTTTAGCAAAATTCTCTCAATATTTTCTCTCCAATTATCTCATCTCTTCACACCAAACACCTTCTGAATTCTTCTCATCTTGCTGAAAATTTCCTTCACTCTTTCGTTTATTTGGCCAAAAAATATCCATTGTTTTTCAAGCTTCTTCTTCTTCAAGGTCTCATGTCAAGCTTTGATTTCATTTCTCCAGCAAGGCAATCGCCATATCTTTGATGTTCTATTTAATCTTATTGATCATGCTTTAATGATGATATGACCCACTTTTAATGAACTTGATGTTCATAGATTATTTTTGCAAAAGATTATAAAGTTATAATTGATTTTCATAGTTCTTCTTTATCTCCATTTGGTTTAATGATTCTTATTGATTGCTAATGGTTCTTGATGATTTTTAGATAGCTTATATCACTATAAAATCATATTTGTAAATAGAGTTAACGAGATCAAATATTTTAAAGTGTATAAAATCAATTTGAGTTGATTTTCTGGAAATTCATAGTTGCCTTTGGTTTTCTGTAAATAATGGCTTAGATTTCATCTAAACATCATTTTTTGTTGTTTCTAACCAGGTTTGATCAATGTCAATAGGTGTGATTAAGTGTTGATGTTGATCTTGCTTTATTAGCAAAGATTTCAGTCTTTAGATAGAATATTATGTTCTATTTTGGAGCAGAGTATACTGCTATATTTTGAATGTTTTAATGACATAGAAATCTGTTATTTAAGTTCATTAAGTATTGGTTTGATTGTGCTTGCATTCTTGGGACAATTGACAACAAATTGGCTTCAATTTCATTGTGATTTTGCATCAATAAAAGTTGAGGTGAGTGGTTGCACATTTTTTCTTGATGTGCATCGGGAATTTTTTTTGGTTGTTACCATATACTAAGACCCTAGAGTAAGTGATCTCTTCCTTAGTTAATTATGGTTATGGGTTATGTTGCATTTTAATCTTGTGATCATTTCTAAGCGTGTTATATCATGTCATGTGCATTGAAGTTTCTAGTTTGATGCATAAAGATTTGGAAAACTATTCTAAAAATTATGTGAATTTAGTATACTCGGGATGAGTGAGGTGTATCAGGTGTATCCAGCTAGCATAAGTTTGTTTCAAACCTATGATTTGGAAAGTTATATGATGTATGTTATGCATCAAACAACAACTACTTATGATTTGAAAATTTTCATTATGAGACCTTTGGATGTGAAAGGCATGCCTAAGAAATATTACCCTATGTTTTGATCAATATTTAAGTGAAAACTGAGATACAAGATAAGGGAGTGTTAGAGCTTACTCCACTCGAAGTTATGTGGTAAGGTTGGAGAGTTAGAGCTTGTTCCGCCAATATATGGCTTTGGGACCTAGTTGAGTCCCCAAGAAAATGAGAGTTGTATGGATTTCATCTATCCAATGTGTATGTTGCATTCCAAATGAAATGTCAATAAATCTTGAATTTGAAATGTGAAAGTGAAATGCATTGGTAAATGCAAGGTAATGGTAAGTGTACATGCGACAATTGACAACCATGATGGTAAGGTATCTGGCATGATTTAACATTCTTATTTTTGGTACATTTATGCTCATCATATGTGCATTATGGTATGGCATTGAGTGATGTACATGTGAGGTAAAAACAATGAGCTTCATGGCATTTAAGATGCTTTCTTTTGGCTTTAATGTGTATATTTGTGTTGAATGTTAGTCATTAACTATTTGTTAGATAACTAGTGACTGATTTTGAGCTTTAGGGGCAAAGAACTTGGCGGTGATCAAAGCAAGGAACATTTGCAAGTGTATGTAGAACATTAGTTTTGCTTTGAGGCAGCGTGGGAACTTTAATTGGGTTGTATGGTTAGTCTTACACTTTTAATACTTTGTTGGTACTTAAGTGACCCTTATGGTCCTATGATGAATGTTGGGTTATGATTTGGTCCTATGATGAAATGAATGTTGGGTTATGGCCTGTAATTTAGGCAGTAAACATGTTGGCTTGTATCAATATTGAAATAGGAGCTAACTTTTGAAATTGGCTGGTGATACATGTTTTTTTATGTTTTATTTAAAGGCGTTACATTATGATCTGTTATGTACTTTCTTTAGACGTTTCCTAACTCTCCAATTTTGTTATTCTCCTTTTGGGGAACATTTTAAACTGAATAAAATTCAATCGGCTTAGCAAAAAAAAAAAACAAAAAATCAAAAAGGTATGTTAAAGTTCAATTGTGGTGTGTATGTTGTTCAAGTATGCTATTGTTAACCACAAGGTGAATTCTTCTTTAATTAAGTTTTATGATCACCTAGACAAGTTCTTAAGTTGGTATATAATATGTTAGACCTATAGGAAGCATAAAATAACCTATAATGCATAAAATGACTAGGTAAGTTGTGTAAAGTTGACTTTTTATTTAATTATTGACTTCTAATTCCAAAAGCATGTTGATTTGTGTAATTGATGTTATAAAGCATGTAATTGTTGCATGTTTTAAGGGATACACAAATGGTGCAAGTATACACATTGACAAGTAATAAAGTGTTAAGTATTGAGTTTCCCCTCCATAGGGAATGGATGGGCTACATTGCTTGAGTTATTGCAATTGTAAAAGAAAATAAAGTTGATGAGATTGGAACTAAAAATATATAATATGAAGTTAAGGTAAACCAAGAAAATGGTTGGTTCAGCTGGATCGAGCATCCTTGTCCATCATAAACCTGTCCCATTTTAGATGGTTCGTTTCTTGGGTAAGAATTCTAAGCGTTGGGTTTCTCAACCATATCGTTATTTTAATTTGTATTGTATCTATGAGGATGATTGGATGACTATTGCTTTATTTTATTTTGATGATGAGGCTGCTGATTGGCATACATGAATGTATCGTAATCGATTATTGGTTAGCCGGGGATCGTTTGTAGAAGCTATGATTCGTCGCTTTCGTTCTTGTGATCTTGAAGAACATGAAGGTTTTTTTTGGTGAAACTGTAACATACCACATATGTGGCTACGTATCATGCTCAATTTGAAACCGTCACCAATCGTATTTGCCTCCGCCTTTCTTAGTTCGTTGTTTTCTATCTGGGCTATTGAGTGATATCAAACATTCGATATTGATTCACAAAACAACAATGCTTGATGATGCTATGGAACTTGCTCAATTGCATGAGTAACGTCTTCTACTTGAGAGGGGAACAACTCGTGTTTCCTTAGGTATTGGCAAACCGTTGTTTCCAACACCTAATTTTTTGTCCCAACCAAGGTGGATTTTCACCGTCTATCCCCAACGGAAGCAACTTACCGTCGATCACAAGGACTTTGTTACCATTGCGATGAAAAATATTCTTGGTATCATAAATGTAAATCGACTCTACAACTGCTTCTCTTTGATGATGATCTAGAACCGTTATTAAGTATTCCTCCTCCGGATCCTTCACTTCCTCTTCAATCATCAGATGTCGATCTTTCTGACAAGCTTAAAATTCAGGAAGTGCAGACCCATTAAATTATTTCTTATAATGCTCTTTTTGGTGGCTATTCTTTTTCTACCTTACGTTTCACAGGTACTATACATGGTAAATTGCTGCAAGTTCTACTTGATGGAGGCAGTACCCATTGCTTTATTCAGACTCGTGTGGCAAAGTTTCCGCAATTACCTATTGAGGATACTTCTCCATTTTCAGTTATTGTGGGTAATGGTGAAATCTTGTACTAGTATGGTTCGACAACTTCCCTTGGTATACAATGTCATACTCTTGGTATTGATTTATAATTCTTACCGTTGCAAGGTTGGGATCTTGTTCTCGGTGCGTCTTTATTGGCTACATTGGGTCTGGTTATTACAGATTACTCTACCTCCCATTTTGAGTTCCAACATAATGGGGTTTCAGTTGTTTAGAGAGGCAATTCTACACCAGTAGCTCATCCAATGTAATTTAGTAGTTTACGGCATTTATCTCACACTAAGGAGATTGATGAATTTTTCCATTTGGAATTAGTATCACCAAACTCTTCTAGGCCTCATTTGATTGCACGGATCATCCAACATTTATTGGATTAATTTTTAGAAGTGTTTGCTATGCCACATGGTTTGCCTCCGTCTCGTCCTTTTGATCACTCTATTTCGTTACTAGGGCATTCTTCTCTGGTGAAGGTTTGATCCTATCGATATCCCCATTTTCAGAAGTAGAAAATAGAGAAGCTTGTTTCGAATATACTTCGGGAAGGCATTAATTGACCGAGTAGCAGTCCTTACCCTTCTCCCATATTGTTAGTTTGGAAGAAAGATACTTGGCATTTTTGCGTAGATTACCGAGCCTTTAACGCTATCACCAATCGTGATCGTTTTATGATTCCTTCGATTCATGAATTGTTTGATGAGATACACGAGTCTGTATTTTTTCCCCAAATTGGATTTATTGGCAGCCTACCATCAGATTTGACTAAAAAAAAGGTCGTTGAGAAGATAACTTTTTGGACTCACGATGGCAACAATGAACTTCTTATCATGCCATTTGGGTCGTGATGTGATCCTGTCTGGCACCCAAGTTACTAATGTTTCGATTTCACCTTTGAAGATGTTAAGGGTGAAAGTGGAGGGAGTTCTTCTTAATTATATCTTATATGCATGGATACCATTTCAAGAGACATCAACATTCATTCAAGCCTCTTCGTAAAGGTAGCCTTCATGAAAGGATACAAGCAAAGCAAGGCATTCTTCACCAAAGAGGATGGGAGACAAACATGAACGGATACAACTAATGGCCCTAAAGCACATGTTGGTTCACTAAAGGCTCCTATCTATTCACATATGGTCTACGATCAGTTCACCCTTTATGGGTGCCTTTTAATGCCATCTTTGTAAGCTTATAAATAGGTCATCACTTTGTCATTTTCAGACAATCAATCAACTATTAATTTAAGTGCAATATAGTGAGAAATCAATTATCTTTTTTCTTTTTATAACTCCATCAACTTATCAAGATTTGCATATGGCGTCAACCCCTTTCTTTGATACTATCGGTTCCTAGTTTCCTAACTAGAGGGTCATAGTCCTTTTGATTCAAGATCATATATATTGGGTCAATACTTCCATAGTATCGGTTCTTCTTTGATCCTAAATTCATTCTTTAACATGACCATCAATATTATCCTTCTTTAACCATCCTTGAATCAAAATTCCTACACCACCTTCCCATACAAAGCCTACACGCCTAAGGTATAATCACAAACATTCAATTTTAATCATATCTTAAAGTTACCATTCTAAACCAACAAAAATCACCCTACACGCCTATCATCCTAGCCCATTTCTTCTTTCTTTCAAAACAAGTATCACCAAGGATATTACTTACTTGAATTCAAGATTGGGACAAGACTGAAGTATCCTTGGCATCATCAACAATCCAAGCGTGCTTTATATCATATGGTAATAAGAGCTTTTTGTTTGAATCAAGTAAGTGCCTAATGATTTCAAGTTCAATATTGCTCAAAAAAAAAAAAGAGAAAAGAAAAGAAAAGAAAAGTTTCCTCAAAATCAAAAGAGAGAAATTTAGTATAAAAAATATTTGAGAAAGAAAAGAGGAACAAAAGGCAAACAACAAGGCTTAAAGAAGAAATCAGGTTTGATTGTTCTCGAATAGTTTGTAAGTTGGTTTCTTATGTGTAATCACCCATTTTATCCGGGTGGTGGCACGTAACAGTTTCCATATTATAATATAGTAATATAATAAATGTGTGGGCATATGTATATAGTATGGTTTAGATAGTCATATTTCATATAGTATATAATAACTGCATGAGATAGTATATAGTATATAATTGCATGTGATATTACATCTTAAATAGTAGTTGCATTGCATTGCATATAGTTTCATGTTAAATAGTTGAATATTATAAATAGTATTGCATATTATATTAGATATTAAATAATTAGTGTATATTACATAGTTTATATTATAGTTAGTATATACTATATAAATTGCATATTATAAATAGTAGTCCATATTAGATATAAGCCCATTCTAGTTTTCTTTTTAAATAAGTAAAAAACCAAAGTAAAGGTCCATTGCATTAATAAGTAATCCATTACATAGTTTTTACATAGGCCCAAGTATTAGCCCACATTTGTTTTACAATATATGCATAAATAAAAAAATAAATAAAAAACAAAAGGCCCTAAATCTACATCTAGCCACCGATTTTGGAAGGCTTTTGGGGGAAATGTTTGCTTTGAAAGTCAAAAAGTCAAAACATTACTTTGGTTCATCTTTTTTAGGTGATGATGTCACCTATTCAAATGAGAAAGCACAAAATAATATCCACCCTTGATTATTCTCTACCCAATGGCTATGGATGCTTCAGTCCAAGTGAAACAAACACAACTAATTTGAACCATTGATGGAGGATTGGATCTAAGGGCCTCGATTACGCCACGTCATCGATCCATGCGAAGAAAGAACAAATGCATCTCAACCATTGGATCTAGATTTGATCCAATGGTCAAGATTTTATCATCCAAGGAGGCTTGGTTTCCCCCATTGGCGCGTCCCACCGGTCGAAGAGCTCGCCGGCGCGTGAGTCACACTCGTCAGTTCGATTGTCTTCTCCATCAAGTTGCCACTGCGCAACCAGTTGAATTTCGAAGCATACTAAAAATAAAAGAAATCAAAGAACATTAGAGCTCAAGAACCTTCAAGAATTCGAGCTCGTCCCAACCATTTTTGAGCGGGAACGGTTGGATTAGGAGTAAAAAATCAACAATATAAATAGGAACTTCAACCATTAGCAATAATGACATAGAGTAAATAGCTAAAGAAATCATCAAGCACTAAACCATTCCATAAAAAATATGAAAGAAAATACTAGGAAATGAGAGGAGGTTTACCGGGGGAGGCTTGTTTTTGGTGAGTTTTTTTTTGTTTTTTTTTCTTCAGGTTTGAGTGTATTTGGTGACCGACCAACTGTGGTCGGTGGTCGGAGCATGGTCGACGTTGGAGTTGATAGTTCGAAGATGGTCGGTTTCGAGTATTGGTCGTCGGAGCATGGTGAAGGTCCCGATATAGGATGGGTGAAGTTTGGAAATCCTATGGGATTTGGGGTATAGTTTAGTTTTTTGGGTATATTAAAGAACACTAAGTTTTGTTCTTAGTTGTGTTCTTGGGGATTTGGGTGTGATTGAAATTATTTTTGGGAGATGAACATATTAGTGTTCATGGGGAAATTTAGAGGTTTGATCCAAAAAAAAAGTTTTGGGTAAGTTTTGGTGTTTGTATAGGATCTAGTCTTGGGTTTTGAGATGAACTAGAGATGAACAAGATGAATACATTTGAACGAGTTGGGAAGATTTCTTGGTGATTTTCGGCTAAGGTAGAGAATTAAGGGGAAGAGAACATTTTTAGGAAAAAAACGAGGCTTGCCCTAAAATCTTAAGGTCTTATAGTGTGTATGTTTTGGGCTAATTGCTTCATTAAAACCCCCCATTGTATGCGTTTTTGCCTTTGGAATGTGGCATTTCCTTTTTTTTCATTTGTCACCAATCATTGTAATTTGTTCCCTGAATTTATTTGAGTTTAATTTAATCATCAATTTCATCCCAATTGTTTTAATTGTTCGCTCAAATGTGTTTAATTACTAATATTAAATGTTAATTTTTGAATCTTTTAAATAGTCATTTGTTTAAACATATAATAAAGCCTTTAGATTTTTCAATCTTTTAATTTAATTACTAATATTAAAATTAAGCCTTAGCTTTTTAACCAAGCCTTAGACGTTAAGTTCTTTAGTTTTAGCTTTATTAATTAGTTAGAGCCTTAGTTTAAGTTCTCTAATTAGAATTATCCTTTTAGGATTAGTTTCTTTAATAATTAATTAGAAATTAACAAATAAATTCATAATTCGCTTAAAATGGAATGTCTTTTTATTTTTAAATATTGAAAGGAATGATCTTAAAATAACTACAAATTTATGTTCAATATTTTCAAATAAATAAATATTCTACCAGTGGTCACTTTGAGAATTAAATAGGTTCATTAATTAAAATCAAATGGTAGAGGTTTGTTGTTACGTTTAAATTGCTAAGGCAAGTTATTTGATTAACATCAAAGACTTGTCCTTCGTTCTTTGAATTAAAGAACATTCTTTTTCTTTTAAATAATAATTTGACTAACTTGTCATCTTTAATTTTCTTTTAGGGTTTAGTAATTATTTAATTCTCTATTTTTAATGATAGAAATATTTCATTATTTCGATTAAAACATAAGAAATAATCGCCTTAATTTTGATTAGGGGTTAGTTTCTTCTTTAACTGGAAATATATAAATATTGTGCGTCTCTCTAAAATTCTTTAATCATGTTAAATATTCTTATTTTAGGGAATAAAAGAATCATTAATTAAATAAATATTCAAATTTCATAATTTTTAATATAGGGACAATTTTATAATTGAAGGTAACACTTTTGGGCGTTGTGGGGGGTTACTAATCCTTGTCCAAGCGTAATTGACACCCGAACCCATAATCTCTAAATCGCAGACCAAATCACGCCTTTTTTAATTTTTAAAAGGGCGTATCTCGGTTTTCAACCTACCTAATCCCAAAGGTTGATGGCGACTCGAGACATTTCAAATCTTTTCTTAATTTCAATTTTCTAAATTTATTCCATATTCGCACACTCCCACGAGAAAAGTCATCACGACAGCTTGGCGACTCCGCAGGGGACGCTTAAACCAAAACCCTTGGTTTTCTTAGAGAGTCAGGCCTTAAAACAATTATACTTTGTCTCTGTATTAGAAAATTAAGAAATTCATGTTTATTTCATTCATGATCCTTTTAATTTCCTTGTAATTTTCCTTCCTTTCAGATTATGCCTTTTAATTTTCTTTTTTACTTTCCCTAATTCTTCTAACCAGTTATACTAATGTGTGACTTACGTGACTTTTCCATATATTAGAATGTTTCTGAGACTGCTTGTTTTATCTAGTTCTTTTCTCTGCTCGTTTGATTAAAGGTTTGAGTATTTCTCCTCATACACAACATGCCCACATTCATGACATTCACTCTCTACATGAGTTGTCCTTGTTAAGTGAGAGTGAAAGTGACGTCTTTATGAGAATTTATTCTTTGAACAGACCTAGCAAGTAACTTTCAGGGTCCAAAGTACCTATGTCTTTGTAGGGATTTATTCTTAGTGTACCTTGTCCTTTTAGATCCAAAACCATGCATTTGATTTTCCTTAGATCTACCCGATGTGAAACTCTGTCGAAATTTCACCGTTGGTACCCGAATAAGTACACAAGGGAGAAATCAACTCTAAACTTTTATCTTTTTTATGCTTGTGAACTAGAAAATCATGCAGACTATGTTTTACTATATTGTGATATTAATTATTATTATGACGATACTAATCGATGTTTTCTTTGTTTTTCTTCCATTTTCTTTGCACTTATTGCATCATTCATAAGCTGAGGTAATTGATCTCTAGTCATCTCTTGAAGTAGAAGCTTTTAGTAGATGGAAAACAAAAACATTCGTCAGATGGTTCCAAACATGGAAGTACACAAGTTTCTAAATTGCGAGATATTTGGGAGACGTGGGAGCTCGAGATGAAGCAGAAATTTCAACAGTGTTTCGGTGATATCGTTTACCTCTCTACTATCAAAGTAAAGGATGATTTATTGAAGGCACTGATTTAGTTTTGGAATCCAGGTTAAATTACTAAGGACAAGTTGTTTGATTAACGTCAAAGGCTTGGCCTTTGTTCTTTAAATTATGGAACATCCTTATTCTTTTAAATAATAATTTGACTATCTTGTCATCCTTAGTTTTCTTTTAGGGTTTAATAATTGTTTAATTCTCTATTTTCAAGGATGATAACATTTCATTATTTCGATTAAAACAGAAGAAATAATTACCTTAATTCCGATTAGGGGGTTAGTTTCTTCCTTAATTGCATTTAGATGAATATTGTGCGTCTCTCTAAAATTCTTTAATCAGGTTAAATATTCTTATTTTAGGGAATAAAAGAATCATTAATTAAATACATATTCGAATTTCTTAATTTTTAATATAGGGACAAATTTATAATTGAAGGTACCAATTTTGGGCATTGTGGGGGGGGGGGTGCAAATCCTTCCCCAAACGTAATTGACTCATAAACCCATAATCTCTTAATTGCAGACCAAATCACAAATTTTTTAATACTTAATTGACTCATAAATTTTCTAAATTTATTCCATATTCACGAACTCCCACGAAAAAAATTCGTCGTGACAGCTTGGCGACTCCACTGAGGAGGCTTAAACTAAAAACCTGGGTTTTCTTAGAGAGTCAGACCTTAAAACAATTATACTTTGTCCCTGTATTAGAAAATTAAGAAATTCTGGTTTATTTCATTCCTGATCCTTTTAATTTCCATGTAATTTTCCTTCCGTTTAGATATGCCTTTTAATTTTCTTTTTTACTTACCCTAATTATTTTATCCAGTTGTACTAATGTGTGACTTAAGTGACTTTTTCAGATATTAGAATGTTTCTGACACTGATTTCTTTATCTGGTTCATTTCTTTGATTGTTTGATTAAAGGTTTGAGTATTTCTCCTCACACGTAACACGCCCACATTCATGACATTCACTCTATACCCGAGCTGTCCTTCTTAAGTGAGAGTGAAAGTGATGTTTTCTTTAGAATTTATTCTCTGTACAGACTTAGTAAGTAAATTTTGGGGTCCAAAGTACCTATGCCTTCATAGGGATTTATTCGTCGTGTCAGGCATAGGGAAATGTTCGCTCTCGAAATTTAACTTGATTCATAAGCCTTTAATGGGTGAGGATCGAGGTCTCACTTGTCCAAGGGGGAATCGATAAGGATAATTTCGAGTACCTTGTCCTTTTAGAGCCAAAACCATGCATTTAATTTTCCTTAGATCTACCCGATGTGAAACTCTGTCGAAATTTCACCGTAGGTACCCAAATAAGTACACAAGGGATAAATGAACTCTAAACCTTTATCTTTTTATACATGTGAAGTAGAAAATCATTCGGACTAGGTTTTACTATATTATGATATTTATTATTATTATGACGATACTAATCGATGTTTATCTTTATTTTTTGTCCATTTTTCTTTCATTTTCTTTCCACTTATTGAATCATTCATAGGCTGACGTATTGATCTCTAGTCAGCTGTGGAAGTAGAAGGCTTTCAGTAGATGGAAAATAAAAACATTCTTCATATGGTTCCTAACATGGGAGTACAACCATGGTCTAAGGCTCTACAAAAAGAGAAAGGAGACAATTTACCGGTTGATCACGCGTCCAATTTTTCCAAGTATGCATCGATTTCTTTGAAGAGAAATGACATGTCTGACTTGCGAGAAATCTGGGAGAAGTGGGAGCTTGACATTAAACAGAAATTTCAACAGTGTTTTGGTGATATCGCTTACCTCTTAGCTTTCAGAGTAGAGGACGATTTCTTGAGGGCACTGATTCAGTTTTGGAATCTGGGTTAAATTTATAAAGACAAGTTGTTTGATTAACGTCAAAGGCTTAGCCTTCGTTCTTTAAATTAAGGAACATCCTTATTCTTTTAAATAATAATTTGAATAACTTATCATCCATACTTTTCTTTTATGGTTTAATAATTATTTAATTCTCTATTTTTAAGGATGACAATATTTCATTATTTCGATTAAAATATAAGAAATAATAGCCTTAATTTTGATTAGGGGGTTAGTTTCTTCTTTAATTGGAAATATATGAATATTATGTGTCTCTCTAAAATTCTTTAGTGAGGTTAAATATTCATATTTTATGGAATAAAAGAAATATCAATTAAATAAATATTCAAATTTCTTAATTTTCAATATAGAGACAAATTTATAATTGAAGGTACCGATTTTGGGCTTTGTGGGGCTCCTAATCCTTCCCCAAGCGTAACTGACTCCCAAACCCATAATCTCTGAATCGCAGACCAAATCACGCCTTTTTTAATTTTTAAAAGTGCGTATCCTGGGTTTTCAACCTACCTAATCACAAAGGTTGATGGCGACTCCATACATTTCAAATATTTTCTTATTTTCAATTTTCTAATTTTTTTCCATATTCGTACAGTTCCACGAAAAAAGTCATCGCGACAGCTTGACGACTCGACTGGGGACGCTTAAACCAAAACCCTTGATTTTCTTATAGAGCCAGACCTTAAAACAATTATGCTTTGTCCATGTATTATAAAATTAAGAAATTCAGGTTTATTTCATCCATGACCCTTTTAATTTCCTTGTAATTTTCCTTCATTTCAAATTATGCCTTTCAATTTTCTTTTTACTTCCCCTAATTCTTTTAACCAGTTCTACTAATATGTGACTTAACTGACTTTTCAGATATTAGAATGTTTCTGAGACTGCTTGTTTTATCTGGTTTCTTTCTCTTCTCGTTTGATTAAAGGTTTGAGTATTTCTCCTTAGACAAACACGCTCACATTCATGACATTCAATCTATAACCGAGCTGTACTTCTTAAGAGTAAGTAAAAGCAATGTCTTTGTGAGATTATTCTCCATACAGAACTAGCAAGTAACTTTCGGGGTCCAAAGTACCTATGTCTTTGTAGGGATTTATTCCTCGTGTCCGGCATAGGGAAATGCTCCATCTCAAAATTTAACTTGATCCACAAGCCTGTAATGGGTGAGGATCGAGGGTCTGACTAACCCAAGGGGGCATCGAAAAGGATAATTTTGAGTATCGTGTCCTTTTAGAGCCAAAACCATGCATTTAATCTTCCTTAGATTTATCTGATGTGAAACTCTGTCGAAATTTCACCATAGGTACCCAAATAAGTACACATGGGAGAAATCAACTCTAAACCTTTATCATTTTTATACATGCGAACTAGAAAATCAGACATACCAGTTTTACTATATTATGATAATAGTTACTATTATAACGATACTAATCGATATTTTTCTTTGTTTTCATCCATTTTTGTTTCATTTTCATTTCACTTATTACATCATTCATAGGATGAGGTACTGGATCTCTAGTAAGTCGTTGAAGTAGAAGGCTTTCAGTAGATGAAAAAAACATTCGTCAGATGGTTCCCAACATGAAAGTACACACGTGGTCTAAGGCTCTACCAAAAGAGAAAGGACAATTTACTAGTTGATCATACGACCAGTTTAGTCGAGTATGTGTCGATTTCTTTGAAGAGAAATGACGTGTCTAACTTGAGAGAAATCTGGGAGAAGTGTGAGCCTGAGATAAAGCAGAAATTTCAACAATGTTTCTGTGATATCGCTTACCTCTTGGATGTCGAAGTAGAGGACGATTTATTGAGGGCACTGATTCAATTTTGGAATCCGGGTTAAATTTCTAAGGACAAGTTGTTTGATTAACTTCAAAGGCTTGACCTTCGTTCTTTAAATTAAGGAACATCCTTATTCTTTTAAATAATAATTTGAATAATTTTTTATCCTTAGTTTTCTTTTAGGGTTTAATAATTATTTAATTCTCTATTTTAAGGATGACAATAGTTCATTATTTTGATTAAAACGTAAGAAATAATCACCTTAATTTCGATTAGGGGGTTAGATTCTTCTTTATTGGAAATAGATGAATATTGCGCCTCTCTAAAATTCTTTAATCAAGTCAAATTTCTTAATTTTTAATATGGGGACAAATTAATAATTGAAGGTTCCAATTTTGGGTATTGGGGGTGGTGCTAATCCTTCCCCAAGCATAATTGACTCTCGAACCCATAATCTCTTAATCACAAACCAAATCACGCCTTTTTTAATTTTTAAAAGGGCGTATCCCTGGTTTTCAACTTACCTAATCCCAAAGGTTTACGGTGACTCCAGACATTTCAAATCTTTTTTTAATTTCAATTTTCTAAATTTATTCCATATTCGCACACTCCCACGAAAATATTCATCGCAACAGATTGGCGACTCCGCTAGGGACGCTTAAACCAAAACCCTGGGTTTTCATAGAGAGTCATGTCTTAAAACAATTATACTTTATCCATGTATTAGAAAATTAAGAAATTCAAGTTTATTTCATTTTTGAACCTTTTTAATTTCCATGTAATTTTCCTTCCTTTGAGATTATGCCTTTTAATTTTCTTTTGCATTCCCATAATTCTTTTAACCAGTTCTACTAATGTGTTACTTAAGTAACTTTTTCAGATATTAGAATGTTTCTGAGACTGCTTATTTTATCTCGTCCCTTTCTTGACTCATTTGATTAAAGGTTTTAATATTTCTCCTCACACAACACGTACACATTCATGACATTCACTCAATACCCGAGTTGTCCTTCTTAAGTGAGAGTGAAAGCGACGTCTTACTGGAAATTTATTCTCTGTACAGACTAGCAAGTAACTTTTGGGGTCCAAAGTACCTATGTCTTCGTAGGGATTTATTCCTCATGTCTGGCATAGGGAAATGCTCCATCTCAAAATTTAACTTGATCCACAAGCCTGTAATGGGTGAAGATCGAGGGTCTGACTAGCCCAAGGCGGCATTGACAAGGATAATTTTGAGTACCGTGTCCTTTTAGAGCCAAAACCATGCATTTAATTTTCCTTAGATCTACCCGATGCGAAAATCTACCGAAATTTCATCGTAGGTACCCGAATAAGTTCACAAGGAGAAATCAACTCTAAACCTTTATCTTTTTTCATGCGAACTAGGAAATCATGCAGACTAGTTTTATTATATTATGATATTAATTATTATGATGATACTAATCGATATTTTTCTTCATTTTTTGTCTATTTTGTTTCATTTTCTTGCACTTATTGCATCATTCATATGCTGAGGTATTGGATCTCTATTCATCTGTTGAAGTACAAGGCTTTTAGTAGATGGAAAAAACATTCATCAGATGGTTCCCAACATAGAAGTACGCACGTGGTCTAAGAGTCTACAAAAAGAGAATGGGGACAATTTACCAGTTGATGACACATCCAGTTTACTCAAGTATGTGTGGATTTATTTGAAGACAAATGACGTGTCTGACTTGAGAGAAATCTGGGAGAAGAGGGAGCCCGAGATGAAACAGAAATTTCAATAGTGTTTCGGTGATATCGCTTACCTCCTGGTTGTCGATATAGAGGATGATTTATTGAGGGCACTGATTCAGTTTTGTAAAATAGAAATTTCAACAGTGTTTCAGTGATATCGCTTACCTCCTGGTTGTCGATATAGAGGATGATTTATTGAGGGCACTGATTCAGTTTTGTAATCCAAGCTAAATTACAAAGGACAAGTTGTTTGATTAACGTCAAAGGCTTGACCTTTATTCTTTAAATTGAGGAACATCCTTTTTCTTTTAAATAATAATTTGACTAACTTGTCATCCTTAATTTTCTTTTAGGGTTTAATAATTGTTTAATTCTCTATTTTAAGGATGGCAATATTTCATTATTTCGATTAAAAAATAAGAAATAATCATCTTAATTTCGATTAGGGGGTTAGTTTTTTCTTTAATTGGAAATAGATGAATATTGTGCATCTCTTTAAAATTCTTTAATCAGGTTAAATATTTTTATTTTAGGGAATAAAAGAATCATTATTTAAATAAATATTCAAATTTCTTAATTTTTAATACGGGGATAAATTACTAATTGTAGGTATCGATTTTGGGAGTTGTGGGGGCGCTAATCCTCCCTAAAGCATAATTGACTCCCAAACCTTATAATCTCTAAATCGCATACCAAATCACGCTTTTTTTAATTTTAAAAGGGCATATTCCTTTTTTTCAACCTACCTAATTCCAAAGGGTTATGGCGACTCTAGACATTTAAAATCTTTTGTTAATTTCAATTTTCTAAATTTATTCCATATTCGTAGACTCTCAAAAAAAAATTCATCGCAACAGCTTGGCGACTCCGCTAGGGACACTTAAACCAAAACCCTTGGTTTTCTTAGAGAGTTAGGTCTTAAAACAATTATACTTTTCCCTGTATTAGAAAATTAAGAAATTCAGGTTTATTTCATTCATGATCCTTTTAATTTCCCTGTAATTTTCTTTCCTTTCAGATTATGCCTTTTAATTTTCTTTTTACTTCCCCTAAATATTTTAACCAGTTGTATTAATGTCTGACTTAAGTGACTTTTTCAGATATTAGAATGTTTCCTAGACTGCTTCTTTTATCTGGTTCCTTTCTCTACTCGTTTGATTAAAGGTTTGAGTATTTCTTCTCACACATAACACACCCACATCATGACATTCACCCTATACCCGAGTTGTCATTCTTAAGTGAGAGTGAAAGCGATGTCTTCGTGAGAATTTATTCTCCGTACAGACCTAACAAGTAACTTTTGGGGTCCAAAGTACGTATGTCTTCGTAGGGATTTATTCCTCGTGTCAGGCATAGGGAAATGCTCTATCTCAAAATTTATCTTGATCCGTAAGCCTATAATGGGTGAGGATCGAGGGTCTGAGTAGCCCAAGGGGGCATCGACAAGGATTATTTGGAGTACCTTATCCTTATAGAACCAAAACAATGCATTTAATTTTCCTTAGATCTACCCGATGAGAAACTCTGCCGAAATTTCATGGTAAGTACCCGAATAAGTACATAAGGGAGAAATCAACTCTAAACCTTTATCTTTTTTATGCATATGAACTAGAAGGTCAAGCGGACTAGTTTTACTATATTATGATATTAATTGTTACTATGACAATACTAATCAATGTTTTTCTTCATTTTTCATCCATTTTTGTTTCATTTTCTTTGCACTTATTGCATCATTCATAGGCTGAGGTATTGGATCTCTATTCAACTATTGAAGTAGAAGGCTTTCAGTAGATCGAAAACAAAAACATTCATCAGATGGTTGCCAACATGAAAGTAACATGTGGTCTAAGGCTCTACAAAAAGAGAAAGGGAATAATTTACGAGTTAATCAGGCGTCCAGTTTAGTCCAGTATGCGTCGATTTCTTTGAAGAGAAATGACATGTCTGATTTGAGAGAAATCTGGGAGAAATGGGAGCCCGAGATGAAGTAGACATGTCATTAGTGTTTCGGTGATATCAATTACGTATTGGTTGTCGAAATAGAGGATTATTTATTGAGGGCGTTGATTTAGTTTTTGAATCTGGGCTAAATAACCAAGGACAAGTTGTTTGATTAACGTCAAAGGCTTGGCCTTCATTCTTTAAATTAAGGATCATCCTTATTCTTTTAAATAATGATTTGTCTAACTTGTCATCCTCAGTTTTCTTATAGGGTTTAATAATTATTTAATTCTCTATTTTTAAGGATGGAAATATTTCATTATTTCGATTAAAACATAAGAAATAATCGTCTTAATTTCGATTAGGGGGTTAGTTTCTTCTTTAATTGGAAATAAATACTTATTGTGCGTCTCTCTAAAATTCTTTAATCAGGTTAAATATTCTTAATTTAGGGAATAAAAGAATCTTTAATTAAATAAATATTCAAATTTCTTAATTTTCAATATGGAGACAAATTACTAATTGAATGTGCTGATTTTGGGCGTTGTGGGAGTGCTAATCCTTCCCCAAGCATAATTGACTCCTAGACCTATAATCTCTTAATCGCAGACCAAATCATGCATTTTTTAATTTTTAAAAGGGTGTATCTTGTGTTTTCAACCTACCTAATCCCAAAGGTTGATGGTGACTCCAGACATTTCAAATCTTTTCTTAATTTCAAATTTATAAATATATTCCATATTCACACACTCCCATGAAAAATTAATTCTGACAGCTTGGGACTATGCTAGGGACGCTTAAACCAAAAACCCTTAGTTGTCTTAGAGAGTCAGGCCTTAAAACAGTTATACTTTGTCCATGTATTAGAAAAATTAAGAATTTCATGTTTATTTCATTCCTGATCCTTTTAATTTCCTTATAATTTTCATACTTTTCAGATTATGCCTTTTAATTTTCTTTTTACTTCCCATAATTCTTTTAACTAGTTGTACTAATGTATGACTTAAGTGATTCTTTTCATATATTAGAATGTTTCTGAGGGTGCTTGTTTTATTTGGTTCCTTTCTCTGCTCGTTTGATTAAAGGTTTGAGTATTTCTACTCACACATAAGACACCCACATTCATGACATTCACTCTATACCCGAGCTATCCATATTAAATGAGAGTGAAACCGATGTCTTCGTGAGAATTTATTCTCTGTACAAACCTACCAAGTAACTTCTAGGGTCTAAAATACCTATGTCTTCATAGGATTTATTCCTCGTGTCACGTATAGGGAAATGCTCTATCTCAAAATTAACTTGATCCATAAGGCTGTAATTGGTGAGGATTGAGGGTTTGACTAGCCCAAGGGGGATTGGCAAGGATAATTTCGAGTACCATGTCTTTTTAGAGCCAAAACCATACATAAATTTTCCTTAGATCTACTGATGTGAAACTTTACCAAAATTTAACTGTAGGTACTCGAATAAGTACACAAGGGATAAAACAACTCCAAACCTTTATCTTTTTTATGCATGCGAACTAGAAAATCATGTGTGAAGACACTAGTTTTTTTTTCATTTGTTTTATTTATTATTATTATTTTGTTTTAATATTATTATTATATTATATTATTATTATTATTAAATAAATAATTTATTATTATTACAGGCCCAATTACAAATCAATTCAGCCCAGTTTACATGCCCAGGCCCAATCAGATACAAGCCCACAGAAAACCCTAAACCCAATTTAGGGTTTGTATCATCTAACCCTAGCCCCAGCTGCTAATGATCCTTCCTCCACGCAGCCACCGCCGTTGATTCTAGAACATCCAGCGCCGACGCCTCTGACGCCAAGTGATCCAAACAACTGCTACCGATGTTGTTGCTGCCACGCCAAGCCTTCACCGAGCTTTCCAGAGAGCCAGCTGCCCCATCCACATCAAGACACTACTGTGAGTCACCAGCATAGCTTTGGTGACTCACCAAGGCTTTCATCCTCTGGACCGGTCTGAAGCTATCACCGGTGGTGGCTATAAAAGCCACCGGATCCTGCAAAACAAAAAAATGAGAACAGAGGGAGAAAAAAAAATAGAAAGACAAAAAAAAAAGAGAGGAGACCAACAACCATAGAGCAACCAAACAGAGAGCAGAATACGAGAACAAATCAACACCCAATAACCAGAAAGAAGAGGAAAAAGAGCATCTTACCATCGTAGAAGCCTCTAAACCATCTGGAACCACCGAAATCATTGTAAAACCGAAGGTAAAACCTTCGATTTATTTTAGATCTAGAACGATCTAAAGCGTTTTAAGACAAGCGAAGAACATATTCGGCCATAGGAGGTCGAGATCTACACTCTAGGGTAATTTGGGAATTTCGGCCACCGTTAGTGGTGGCCGGCAGTGGTGATCAGCGCCGTTGATGGTGGCCGGTCGGTGACTTTTAGAGAGAAGCGAGAGAAATGGTATTTCTCTTCTCTAGAGAGAGAGGGAAATGAGAGAAATAAGAGAGCTGGCCCGAAGGGCCAGCCGTTTCGGGTATAAATACCCCTTCCCAAACGACGCCGTTTTGTGAGGGGTATATCTGTAATTTCGTGCATGACCAAACCCTTTCCGCATCCATCCTAGTTTGTAATCCTTACATTTTAGTCACTAAAGCAAATTTTAGATCCTTTAATTCGGTATTCGAATTTACATATATTCATTTTAGTCCTTTACATAAACAATATATATTAGGTAAATGACATATTTAGTCCTTAATTTTAATAATCAATATTTTAAACCCCGAACATCATTTTTCAATTTATTTTAATTTGACATTCGAATTTAATATAGTTTTATTTTAGTCAGTAAATTAATAAATGAGTAAAATAACATGTTTAATCCCTGTATTTTAAATAAATAATTATGAATTAGGTATTTAATTTTATTAAGTTATAATTTAGTCACTAATTTCAATTTTATAAACTTTATTTATTTTAAATATATAGTTTTAATTTTTGTTTATTGTTTAGTTATATGTTAATTTATATGTTTACTTTTAATTATTATTACTATTATTATTATTATTTAGCTATAAATATATATATTTATATAATAAATAATATTTATTTTATTTATTAAAATCTTATTTAATTACTTTTAGCTTATTTTAATCCTATTTTAATATTTATTTATTTTTCAATATTAAGAAAGGGCAGTCTTAAAATAACTGGATGTTCATTTTCTGATATTTTTAAATAAATAAATATTCTATTTTATAAATTATATATTAATTTTTTTTATTTATTTTTTAATATCGAAGAAAAGAGCTGTCTTAAGACACCTAGAAGTCCTTTTCTTATATTTCTAAATAAATAAATATTTTATTTATAAATATATATAAATTAATATATATTTTTCATAATTATAATTTTAAAATAATAGGATTATAAATTAAATATTTTGAATTTTTAATAATAGAGACAATTTATAATTAAAAAGTACCAATTTTGGGCGTTGTAGGGGTGCTAATCCTTCCCTAAACGTAACCGACCACAAATCCCTTTTTATTATTAAAAAGAATGAATTTTTGGTTAAAACGCAGATCAATTTATCTTTTAATCGATGTTTTCTTAAAAACTCTTTTAAAAGATGATTTTTAGGTATTTGACCTACCTGACCCAAAAGGCCGATGGCGACTCCCAAATTATTTTAAAAAACCATTTATTCACATCACTTTTCCCGCCAAGTAAAAAAATTCGTGCTCGGACGAAAACCGGTTACGACAGCTTAGCGACTCCGCTGGGGACTTTTTCAAGCTTTTAAAATCAATTATAATTGTCTATATTAAGTATAAATTAAAAATTTATATATTTAATTTATAATTCTTTCTTTTTCAAATTTTTTATATATATACTTATTATTTTCATAGTATTATATATATTATTTCATTTATTTGCAAGCATTTTATTTCATTTTTTATTTTTCTGTCAGAGGTTTGAACATTTCTCCTCACACACAACACTTGCATTGCATAACATAAAGCTCTATAATTGAGTGAGAATTTATTCTCCGTGTCAGACCTAGCAAGTAACTTTCGGGGTTCATATGCTCTATGTCTTCGTGAGAATTTATTCTCCGTGTCAGGCATAGAGAAGTGTATCCCCTCGAATTGAACTCGATCCACTTTAGTCTATGATGGACTAGGATTGAGGGTTAACAGCCCAAGGGGGCACTAACAAGGACAATTCGGGTACCTTTATTCTTAGATCTGAAACCCTGCATATAATAAACCCTAGAAACTCTTTCGATCTGAAGCCATACCGAAATTTTGTCCAAAATAGGTGTACACACAAGAGAAATGAATTCTAACTTTTCTTTTAATTTATTTATTTTCTTACTGAATAAATTACATGTGAATTTAAATTATTTAAGGTATGAAGAAAGCATGTTTAAATAAAGATATTTAGGTAGACAATATTATTAAATTAATTTTCCTTTATTATGTAAACTAATTCATTTTTTTGTGTTCTTTATTTCTTCTGTTTGCATAGCATCATACAGGATAAAAGGCATTGATCCTCGTGTTAATTGTCTCATTGGAAAACCTTCATCCATGGATAAAAAGTGTTCAAATCAAATAGTTCTAAACTCAGAAGTAAGACAATGGGCTGAGGATTTACAAAGACAAGGGGGAGACAGTCTGCAGGATGACTATGTATCTGAGTTAGTCAGTTATGCTCTAGTTTCGCTAAAAAGAAATAATATGCAAGTTTTGCGAAGCATTTGTGAGAGTTGGGACTCAAACAAAAAGTTGCAGTTTTATCAGACTTACGGAGACATCCCATATCTTCTCTTTGTCGAAGTTGATGATGACTTACTTCGAGCCCTAATTCAATTCTAGAATCCAGGGTACAATTGCTTCACTCTCAATAAGGAGGACTTGGTTCTTACTATTGAAGAGTACACAACTTTGCGACATATAGAAGGGGCTTTGGAGAATCGAATTTATTCAAGGTCAATTAAAACTCAACCTTTTCGAGTTAAATTAGCAAAGATTGCAGGAGTACGAGAGGAATGGGTGGTATCCCATACAAAACAAAAGGGCGAAAGTGAAGGCATTGCTTGGACCAACATTAAAGAACTTATTCAGAGTCATCCAGACACTAAAGTACGATTCGATCTCTTTGCTCTGGGTATGTATGGTATGGTCATCTTCCCAAAAGTATTGGGATATATTGAAGCTGCAGTAGTAGATTTGTTTGAGCAGCTACCAAAAAGGATTAATCCTGCTTCTGCAATTCTAGCAGAGACTTTCAGGTCGTTAAACGCTTGTAGAAAGCTAGGAGGTGGACGATTCTCAGGGTGTACCCAATTGTTATTTGTCTGGATTCGCAGCCATTTCTGGGGGACAGAAAAGGTTTCATACCGGCGTTTTAATATGGACTGCTCACCATTGAAAGAATTTCTGGAGCAAGAATGGCCAAAAGAAATTACAAAAGATATGTGGATTAATGCCTTTCGAAATCTGCAAAGCGATGACATTGTTTGGCGAGCCCCGTGGCAAATCCAAAGGGAATTCTTTTACAAATGTGGTGATTACAACTGGGTAATGCTGCTCGGATTGTGGGGAAGAATTGAATATGCACCACTTCTGGTCATAAGACAGTATGAAGGTCGTCAATTTGTACCTGTCACTGCTGGATTACATTCGTCTGAGTTCGCATTCCACAGCAAAAATTATAAAAAAAATATCATGGAGGCCTTTACAGCTTGGAAAACAACTTTTTGTATCCGAGCTAAAGCAGCAAAAGAAATGTTAACTCCTGATTATGAGGAATGGAGATCTGTCAGGAAAAATGAAAATATCCCTCTACCAGACCCAAATGAGGATATCTCTATGGAAGATCGCATTAAGGTGGTTCTATCAGAGATTAAAATCCTGAGAGTTGAGTTTGAAGCAGAAAGAGAAGGTTGGTCGAGAGAATTAGAGCAAATGAGACGAGATAAAGCTATGTTGGGTGTTGACATTGACTTTCATTCATCACAATGTGCAATGTTGAGAGAAAACAAAGAAAAAATTGATGGTGAATTCAGAACGTTAAAGAAGAATTACCATGAGCTATATAAATCTCGAAAAACATCAGGACCGAGCCGATCAACAGTACAGATGACCAGAGAATTGAACATCTAGAAAAGTCGAGTTGAAGATCTGAAAGGAAAGAATAGCCATCTACTCAAAAGCCTTGAGAAAGGAAAGCAGAAAATGGAAGATTTTGAGGTTGACAGAAGAGAGCGAATTATAAAACACAAAGCTGAACACCGCGAGATCATGAATGAAATGCAAAGAGAAATGGATCGAGCCAAAGATTTAGAAGAGATGAAGAATGACATCCTTGATAAATTTGAAGGTGAGAAAAATATCATGTTCAAGGGATTTGAATCTGAAATGAACCATCTGATTGCCGAACTTGAAGTCAGGGGCCAAAGGATTGAAGATTTCAATGTTGAAAAAGAAAAATAGGAGCTGGAAAGAAAGAATTTCAACACCGTAGAGCAAGAAGTGGCTAGCAATTGGATGCAAAGATGCAGAAACAAGAATGTTCAAATCCAGAAGCTTAATCAAAGGACGCAAGAAGCACGAACAAAACTTGAAGAAGATCTGGATCAGTCTAGAAACAAAAACTCAGAGTTTAATGCTTATATTTTGCAACTTGAAGAGTCATTATTTCAAGAAAAGGTTCGTCTAGGACCTAGTGATCTTAAAGAAAGTAATGAGGAAAGTGCTTCACTGCGAAGACGCATTAGAGATCTTGAAAAAACTCTGCACAATTGTCAAGTCAGAATCACTGAGTTAGATTAAACTCTCGAAGGAACTAATGAACAATGGCAAAAATCAACTGATTTCTATGTAGAAAGAAGTGAAGAAAGAAACAATATGGTATTCGAGGCCATGGTACAAATGAGCGAAGTTGCTAGATATGTTGGGGAACTAGCTGTTGAAGTAAAAATAATTGAGCATCACGTTGATCCAGTTTCTAAGTTCGGAAAGAAGATGTCATGGCTAATGAAAGAAATTATAGAGCTTAATAGGAAAGCTACGCCTTATCTGTAGTTATGAACTATTATAAAGAAACTTTTGTATGCCGATGAAAGTTGTTATATGACAGTTAACTTTTTGAGATCAATACCTTTTTGCATACATGCATTTTGCATACATTCATTATTCATTGCATTATTTTCTTTATGTATAATTTTTATTATTAAGATAACATACATTAATTAAAATTTGAAAAAATAATATCAAAAGAATTTTCAATCGCAGTTATTCTGGCCAAAAGAGAAATACAACATCACTACAGTACTAGACAAGCTACTAAGAAAATTATAGAGGATAAAATACAACATATTGAGGAACAGCATAATAAAGAACAAGCAGAGATGAGAATGAAGCTAGAGAAAATTGAAGCCAGTATTGCAAACTCACAAGATAGCATGATGCAGAAAATAGAAGACATGTTTAAAAAGCAGGCTATCATTGGAAAAATGCATGAAAATCCTGTATCTTTCGACCAAGAACCTATTTATCCTCTAGGTTTCCCACCAGAACCAATTTATCACTCTGGTACTATACCTATACAAATCAATGCCCGCACATCAGCATTTCAAGAAGCCAAACCACATGAAAATCGACAAGTGGATCTTGCATCTTCAAGCAAAAATCCACTTATATCAGAAGTGAAAATAGGGGATTTTAATGCTGAGCATCTAATCCCAGATTTGAATGAGAAAGAAAAAGTAAATGAAGAATTGACCAGACAGATCAGGAGCTTAGAAGAACAAATGAAATCCGTGGAAATAACTGAATCATTCTATGGGTTTGACGCTAGTGAGTTGAGTTTGGTTCCAGACCTAATCCTCCCCATCAAGTTCAAATTTCCCGAATTTGATAGATATAACGGTACCACATGCCCTTCATCCCACATTACTATGTTTTGTCGCAGAATGGTAGGATATGTGAAAGACGGGAAATTGTTAATTCACTGCTTTCAAGATAGTTTGACAGGACCAGCCTTAAAATGGTATACTCAATTGACTAAAGCAAACATTAGATCCTGGAAAGATCTGGCTAAGGCATTCCTAGAGTAGTACCGCCACGTAACAGACATGGTCCCTGATAGATGGACTCTCCAAAATTTGGAGAAAAAGAATAACGAAACATTCAGACAGTATGCTCAGAGATGGCGTGACACAGCAGCCCAAGTTCAACCACCTCTATCAGAATAAGAGGCCACAATAATATTTGTCCATACGTTAAAAGCTCCTTATTTAAATCATTTAATGGGGAATACAACCAGAAATTTTGCAGATTTGGTCATTTATGGAGAACTCATTGAAAATGTCTTGAAAAGTGGCAAAATTGAATCAAATGAGGGGTCTAGTTCCAAAATACCTATGTACCGAAAAAAAGAGAATGAAGTCAACAATACAAACTCTTACAAGAAGGATTCATCGAAAAATGTTGTAATAACCCAGCCAAGGGTTAAGAAAGAAGAAACAAACACTAATTGAGTAGAGTCCAGAGGATCTCGAAAGGAAAATGAAAGGTTATCTTTTACACCTTTACCAGTACCCTATGCTGAGATCTATGATTCGCTGTTAAAAGCAGATGTCATACGGCCCTATCCTTTGGTTCCTATGCAACCACCATTCCCTCCATGGTATGATGTAAAGGAACATTGTGTTTACCATGAAGGAATTACGGGTCATTCTATTGAAAACTATTTGGCATTCAAAAGGGTGGTTCAAAATTTGATCAACATTGGAAAGTTAGAATTCAATTCACCATCTACATCAAATCATCCGCTGCCAAATCATGGAGATAAAAACGTGAATGCAATTCAGGAAGAGAACAGAAAGAAAGCAAAAACTGACATTTCTGAAATTAAATCTCCTTTTGTTTGGATATTTCAACAACTCTCCTTATTCGGTATAATTCCACAAGAACTCAGGCCAAAGCATAATGAAGGCAAGAATTATTGTGAATATCATCAAGAGAAGGGGCATGGAATTCAACTATGTCCTGAATTTAGGGATTTGGTGCAAAAATTGATGAATAACAGAGAGATAGAATTCTTTGAAGAAGAACCAGGGAAAAGAGAATATGATGTTTTATCATCAGAAGATTCTAAACCTAATCAGAGAACAAGTGATCCCGTGATTATTAATGTGAAATCATCTACAGTGATTCCTGCACCAACAAAGCCAAAAGTAGTTATCACAACTCCTTTACCATTTCCATACAAGGATACCCGCAGGGTACCTTGGAATTATACTACAAATGTTTCAATGGTAGGAGGATCTGTTTCTCTGGAAAAAAATAGAAGAGAAAATACAGTCTGGATTCGACGTCTGAAGCAGTGAGTGAAGTCAGATTCTTTACAAGAAGTGGGAGATGTTACTCTCCCGAAACATCCAATGCATCAGAACAGGTGAAACCAAAAGGAAAAGCCATGGTAATACCCCAACATGTATTTGATGATGAATCCCCTCCAGCATTCAATGAGCCTGTAACAGAAAAACAAGCGCAAGAATTTTTGAAATTCCTGAAACATAGTGAATATAGTTTGGTTGAACAACTACATAAACAACAAGCGCGAATTTCTATTCTTGATCTATTGATGAATTCAGAAGCACACAGAAATGCCTTGATGAGAATGCTTAATCAAACCTTTATCCCTGAAGATATATCCCTCAATAAGCTTGACAGAATTATGGGACATATAGCCGCTGACAATTACATAACGTTCACGGATGATGAAATACCTAAAGACGTAATGGGGTCAGTAAAAGCTTTGAATATTACCACACATTGTCATGGTCATGTTTTTCCAGGAGTATTGATTGACAATGGATCCGCTCTTAATTTGATTCCTCTAGTCACACTTCAAAGAATGCCTGTGGATAAATCACACATGAAAAGTTATCAAAATGTAGTGTGAGCTTTTGATGGCACTCAAAAAGAGGTGCTTGGGAAAATGGAAATACCGTTGTTAATCGGACCAGTCGTGTACAATATTGACTTTGTGGTGATGGACATCCACCCTACATATAATTGTTTATTAGGGAGGCCATGGATTCATTCTGCAGGAGCTGTTCCTTATTCATTACATCAGAAATTGAAATTCATTGTTGATGGACAACTAATATGCGTAGGAGCTGAAGAAGAAATCATTGCGTCTATAACAAGCGATGTTCCGTATATTGAAACCAATGATGATGCTCTCGAATGCTCTTTCCGAGCTCTTAAATTTGTCAATGCAACCTTTATTGCAGAGGGAAGAAAAATTCCACATCCCAGATTGTCTGATTGCACCAAGATGACTGTACAACAGACTTTAGGCATCAGAGCTAAAACTGGGAAAGGTTTAGGAAAGAATCTTCAAGGGAATTCAGTTCCTGTAAGTATGAAGATGAAGAAAGATCGTTTTGGGCTTGGATTTAAGCCCAATTTTCAGCAAAAGAACAAAGAGATGAAAAGAAGATGTGAAGATAGAAAGGCAAGGTTGAAAGGAGAAGAAATCCTTTGGGAACACATGTTTTTCCCACAGTTGAAGACCACATTCAGATCAGGGGGAACAATTAATGTAGAACAACAGCTTGTTGAGGCCTTTAAAGAAGAAAATTTGACGAAAGATCAAAGCATAGTTGAAGAAGCTATGAAAGGATTATTTATCAACATGATCATGAATGACAATAAGACTGGCAAATACTTGGCTAGGATTCGCCCTTGTTTTCCTAGAGAAACACTCAACAATTGGACTGCTAAAGACCTCCCTGTAGTTTTTAATATTAATACAAAGTAATATTCAGAACTAATCTTTATGTTTAGCCCAAGAGTATGAAAACTTTTTGTTATCTTGTAAAGGAAATTATGTTAAGTTCACCTAATATTAAATATAAGAAATTTTCTTTAAAATTTCATTCTTTACATTTTTTACATTTTTACATTCATTTATTTCATAAATTTACTATATTCTTTCGGAAATATGTCCGACTTAAATTTGCAGGTATCACAATGTTAATAGCATGTTTATTCCTAAATTTAATCGAGAGATAAATTTAGAGCAGCCCATATGTCTGGAGGAAATCAATGAGTGGAAGGATGAACTAGAAAGTGATGTTCCTACTGAATTATTAAGACTGGTAGAAAAAAAAGATAAACAAATTTTACCTCATAAAGAAGAGATTGAGACTGTAAATCTGGGAACAGATGAAGAAATGAAAGAGGTAAAAATTGGTACTACTCTGACAATCCAGATAAAACAAGAATTGATAAATCTCCTTTAAGAGTTCAAAGATATCTTTGCCTGGTCTTATCAAGATATGCTTGGTTTGAGCACATATATAGTGATGCACAAACTTCCAATCAATCCAGAATATAAACCGGTCCAACAAAAGCTCAGGCGAATGAGGCCAGAAATGTTGTTGCAGATCAAAGAGGAAGTGATGAAGCAGATTAATGCAGGTTTCCTACAAGCATCCAAATACCCAGAATGGGTAGCCAGCATTGTTCTAGTACCAAAGGAAAATGGGAAAGTTCGAATGTGTGTGGATTACAGAGATCTCAACAAAACTAGTCCGAAAGATAGCTTTCCATTACCCCACATAGACACCTTGGTGGACAATACTGCAGGACATGCATGGTTTTCATTCATGGATGGCTTTTCAGGATATAATCAGATAAAAATGAACCCTGAAGACATGGAAAAAACAACATTTGTAACCATGTGGGGCACACTCTGCTATAAAGTAATGCCATTTGGATTGAAAAATGCAGGGGCAACGTATCAAAGAGCCATGGTAACTTTGTTTCATGACATGATGCACAAAGAGATTGAAGTATATGTAGATGACATGATTGCCAAATCCCGAACTGAAGAAGAACATATTAAAAATTTGAGAAAGCTTTTCCAGAGATTGAGGAAGTATCAATTAAAGCTCAACCCCACTAAATGCACTTTTGGGGTAACTTTCGGGAAGTTTTTGGGATTTGTGGTTAGCAAAAAAGGAATCGAGATTGATCCAGATAAAGTAAAATCAATTCAAGATCTTCCACCACCCAATACAAAAAAGAAGTTCGAGGCTTTTTGGGAAGATTAAATTATATATCTCGGTTCATTTCTCAATTAACTGACAAATGTGATCATGTGTTCAAATTACTTCGAAAGAACAATCCTGAAGTCTGGAATGATGAATGTCAAGAAACTTTGGATATTATTAAGAAATATTTATCCAATGCCCCCATTTTAGTATCACCAATGCCTGATAGACCATTAATTCTCTACTTGACAGTCTTTGAAAATTCGATGGGATGTGTACTGGGACAACATGATGAATCTGGAAGAAAAGAAAAAGCCAATTATTATCTGAGCAAAAAATTTACTGATTGTGAAATTCAATATCCACCAATACAAAAATTATGTTGTGCCTTGGTGTGGGATACTCGAAGACTCAGACAATACATGTTATATCATACTACTTGGTTGATATCCAAACTTGATCCTTTGAAATTCTTAATGGAATCACCAGCTTTGACAGGCAGAATGGCTAGATGGCAGATGTTATTATCCGAGTTTGATATTGTATATGTCAACCAAAAAGCGATAAAAGGAAGTGTCATAGCTGATTTCTGGCCAGTCGTGTATCAAATGATTATCAGCCTTTGAGTTTTAATTTTCCAGATAAAGATTTGTTGTGCATATCCATGAATGAAGAAGTTAGAACAAATGATGCATCTTGGAAGCTTTACTTTGATGGAGCATCCAACGCCTTGGGACGAGGAATCGGGGCAGTGTTAATTTCTCCAGAAAATATTTATTATCCTTTTACAAGTAGACTGGAGTTCTTTTGCACCAATAACATGGCGGAATATGAAGCTTGTGTCATGGGATTGAAAGCAACCATAGAAAGAAAAATTAAATGTCTCAAGATATATGGAGATTCATCGTTAGTGGTGTATTAATTACGAGGTGAATGGGAAACAAAAAATCCCAAATTGTTGGAATACCGAAATTTTACCCTCGAATTAGTGAAAGAATTTGAGAGAGTCACCTTCAATTATCTCCCTCGAGAAGAAAATCAAATGGCAGATGCTTTGGCTACATTAGCTGCTATGTTTCAGGCAACTAAGAAAGTTGATATGATGCCAATCAAAATGCAAGTATATGAAATTCCTGCACATTGTTATAGTGTGGAAGAAGAGGTAGATGGTAAACCATGGTATTATGATATCCTGCAATATATCAAAAATCAAAGTTATCCACAAAATGCATCTGAAATTGATAAAAGAACCTTGAGAAGAATGGCTGCTGGATATTTTCTTGATGGCGAGACTATGTATAGAAGAAGCAATGATCAAATGCTATTGAGATGTTTAAATACCATCGAAGCCAGAAGCATTATTGAGGAAGTACACAGTGTAATATGTGGAACACATGCAAATGGTCTTTCCATGGCTAGAAAAATAATGAGATATGGATATTATTGGGCTACCATGCACACAGATTGCATTGATTATGCAAGGGAATGTCATAAATGCCAGATATATGCAGATAAGATTCATGTACCCCCATCTCCTTTACATGTAATGACAGCACCCTGGCCATTTTCTATGTGGGGAATAGACGTCATTGGGGCAATCACACCAAAAGCATCGAATGGACATTGTTTCATCCTTGTGGAAATTGATTATTTTACCAAGTGGGTTGAAGCTGCTTCATATGAAAATATTAAGAGGTCCACAGTCTGCATATTCATAAAGAAAGAAATAATTTGCCGGTATGGCCTACCAGAAAGGATTATTACAGATAATGCTCTGAACCTGAACAACAAAATGATGACCGAACTTTGTGCACAGTTTAAGATCAAACATGCAAACTCAGTGGCATATCGTCCAAAGATGAATGGGGCAGTTGAAGCAGCAAATAAGAACATCAAGAGAATCATTACAAAGACCACTGAAACTTACAAAGATTGCCACGAGAAGTTACCTTTTGCTTTATATACATACCGAACTACTGTTCGAACATCTACAGGGGCAACGCCTTTTTCTTTAGTCTATGGGATGGAAGCAGTCTTACCAATTGAAGTCGAGATTCCATTGCTTCGAATTTTGAGAGAAGTAAAATTGGACGAATCTGAATGGATCCAAGCTCGATTTGATCAATTGAACCTTATTGAGGAGAAAAGATTGAAAGCTATTTGCCATGGACAAATGTATCAAAAACGGATGATGAAGTCTCATGACAAGAAAGTACATCCAAGAGAATTCTGAGAGGGTGGTCTAGTACTAAAAAAGATCTTGCCTATACATAAAGATTTCCGTGGGAAATGGATGCCTAATTGGGAGGGGCCATACGTTGTAAAAAAGGCCTTTTCAGGAGGAGCGTTGATCTTGGCAGAAATGGATGGAAAAATCTTGAGAAACCCAGTAAACTCAGATTCTGTTAAGAAATATTATGCTTGAAGAAAAAATGAAATGAAAAAAGAAAAAAAAAGAAGAGAAGAAAAAAAGAAAAAAAAGAGAAAAAGGAGGGTAAAGATGAAAACCCGCAAAGGGCATCCTACAACCAAAAGAAAGATTTGAGTTGAAAACCTGAAAGGGCGGCTCAAATTTATGTTGATATTAGGCATCTGGCAATTGAACCCTCTTAAGATTTTGATAGTTTGGAAGGAATTTCATATCTACAAGCATTCTAACAACGTTTGAGATCTTCCAGACAAAAGCTTACATCAGTACTCTAAATTATATCAATTTGATTAATTTAGAAATACTTATGCTAATAATTTGTTGAGTCATTTGAATTTTTATCATTCCTATGAATACAATTCTATCTATTTATTAATAAATTCTAAAGTTTATTTCCTATAAATTTAATTTATTTGAGATTCAATTTAATGGATTAACATAATTTTGAAATAAGTTAAAGATTTCTGAATATCACTTTATGTTAATACTTTTAAAGGCATGGAATACAAAGTACGTCTTATCAACGTTTGCAATCATTGTTAAAAAGCAAACAAATTATTACCATCATAGAGTTATTTGGAAGCGGAACAAGAAGAAATCTGTTCTCAATTGGCAGATTATGAATATAGCCTTTTTCCATACAGCAGTACAAAAATGCTTCGAATCTACAAATTCTGGCTATACATCATAAAGTACTGTGATGTTTTGGTCCAAACACCAACTGAAGCAACCACCACGTTATCATGGTAGAAATAAGGAGGCCCAATAGCATCTTCTGGAAGTGTTCTTTGAGTTATCTGATCTGGTTCGGTAAGAACTCCAAAACTAATCATTGAATTAGGAAGATGAACTGCATGATTATCTTCATCAAGAAGCTTCTTTCTAAGCTATCTATGCTTCTTCTTTTCTAAAAAAATCATATCCCAAGTTTCGCCTTTTCTTGTAATTAGGATCATTGTATAATGGTTTCCTATCTTTTACCGGAAGAAGTGTGTCAGCAGCCTTAGCCATTTGAGCAGCACATATAAAATCTGTCAACTCTGCAATTGATGAATCAGGATCATATCTCTATGACTATTGAAGACATAGCATTTGAGTATCCCATTTTCGTCAAGTATAACAGTTTACTTTCCTCATCAGAATCAAAATTCAGGATTTCCTCGGTATCAAAAGAACTATCAATATCTGTGAAATCATCTTGAAAGATCACCTCATGATCAGATAAGTAGTTATCAGAATCAACATGTTGCATGAGTACGAGCTTTTCAAGAGCCTATACTATTGAGTTTTATTCTAGAGTAGTTTTGTGACATCATGCAAAAATTCAGGCATATCTACATCTACACTCTTCAAAGATGATAGATTCTCCATTCGAAGAAGAATGATTTATTGGATTTCTATACAATTGAAGAAAGACCGAGTTCACCAATTTGAAATTAAATAAAAATGAACTTAATATTCATGCATCATATTTAGGCATTTGCAAAAATAGGTATTTCCATTCATTTTATCCATGTTAAATGTTGATAGGAATTTCAAAGATTTTAGCAAAGATTCAAATCCATCACAATGGATCAGCTTTTTCCAGAGAAAGTTCATAATGAGAAGAACTCATCTGAAGAAGGAAGAAGAAGTTCATAATGAGAAGAGCTTGTTCAACCTTTTGCTCAAATCTATCACTTGATGGATCAGCTTTTCCAGAGAAACTTCATAATGAGAAGAACTCATCTGAAGAAGGAAGAAGAAGTTCATAATGAGAAGAACTTGTTCAACTTTTTGCTTAAATTCATCACCCAGTGGATTAGCAGTGCCAGTTAGAGTTCATAATGAGAAGAACTCATCTGAAGAAGAAAGAAGAAATTCATAATGAGAAGAATTTGTTCAACCTTTTGTTTAAATTCATCACTTGATGGATTAACTTTTCCAGAGAAAGTTCATAATTCATCTGAAGAAAGAAGAAGAAGTTCATAATGAGAAGAGCTTGTTCGACCTTTTGCATGACTCTATCACTGAAAGAGATATATCGTCATCAGCATTTCCAGAAGGAATTCATAATGAGAAGAATTCATCTGAAGAAGAAGAAGTTCACAATGAGAAGAGCTTATTCAACCTTTGCTAGATTACATCACAAAAGGAGATGAATTGTTATCCCCGGTGGAAAAGTTCATAATGAGAAGAACTAATCCCAAAGAAGAAGAACTTGTTCAACATTTCCATCATAATCAAGTGAAGTCAAATGAAAAAAAAACTTATTGTCTTTTCGTCTTTGCCCTATTCTCGTTAACACAAGAATGAACAAAGAGGGGCAGCTGAAGACACTAGTTTTTTTTCATTTGTTTTATTTATTATTGTTATTTGTTTTAATATTATTATATTATTATTATTATTATTAAATAAATAATTTATTATTATTACAGGCCCAATTACAAATCAACTCAGCCCAGTTTATATGCCCAGGCCCAATCAGATACAAGCCCATAGGAAACCCTAAACCCAATTTAGGGTTTATATCATCTAACCCTAGCCCCAGCTGCTAATGATCCTTCCTCCACGCGGACACCGCTGTTGATTCCAGAACATCCAGCGCCGATGCCTCTGACGCTAAGTGGTCTAAACAACTACTGCCGACGCTGTTACTGTCACGCCAAGCCTTCACCGAGCTTTCCAGAGAGCCAACTGCCCCATCCACATCAACACACTATTGTGAGTCACCAGCATAGCTTTGGTGACTCACCAAGGCTTTCATCCTCTAGACCGGTCTGAAGCCATCACCGGTGGTGGCTATAAAAGCCACCGGATCCTGCAAAACAAAAAAATGAGAACAGAGGGAGAAAAAAAACAGAAAGACAAAAAAAAAGAGGAGACCAACATCTATAGAGCAACCAAACAGAGAGCAGAATACGAGAACAAATCAACACCCAATAACAGAAAGAAGAGGAAAAAGAGCATCTTACCATCGTAGAAGCCTCTAAACCATCTGGAACCACCAGAATCATTGTAAAACCGAAGGTAAAACCTTCGATTTATTTTAGATCTAGAACGATCTAAAGCGTTTTAAGACAAGCGAAGGCCATATTCGGCCTTAGGAGGTCGAGATCTACACTCTAGGGTAATTTGGGAATTCCGACCACCGTTAGTGGTGGCCGGCAGTGGTGATCGGCGCCGTTGATGGTGGCCGGTCGGTGACTTTTAGAGAGAAATGAGAGAAATGATATTTCTCTTCTCTAGAGAGAAGAGAAATGAGAGTGCTGGCTCGAAGGGCCAGCCGTTTCGGGTATAAATACCCCTTCCCAAACGACGCCGTTTTGGGAGGGGTATATCTGTAATTTCGTGCATGACCAAACCCTTTCCGCAGCCATCCTAGTTTGTAATCCTTACATTTTAGTCACTAAAGCAAATTTTAGATTCTTTTAATTCGGTATTCGAATTTTACATATATTCATTTTAGTCCTTTACATAAAACAATATATTAGGTAAATGACATATTTAGTCCTTTAATTTTAATAATTAATATTTTAAACCCCGAACAACATTTTTTAATTTATTTTAATTTTACATTCGAATTTAATATAGTTTTATTTTAGTCAGTAAATTAATAAATGAGTAAAATAACATGTTTAATCCCTGTATTTTTAAATAATTAATTATGAATTAGGTATTTAATTATATTAAGTTATAATTTAGTCACTAATTTCAATTTTTATAAACTTTATTTATTTTAAATAAATAGTTTTAATTTTGTTCATTGTTTAGTTATATGTTAATTTTATATGTTTACTTTTAATTATTATTACTATTATTATTATTATTTAGCTATAAATATATATATTTATATAATAAATAATATTTATTTTATTTATTAAAATCTTATTTAATTACTTTTAACTTATTTTATTCATGTTTTAATATTTATTTATTTTTCAATATTAAGAAAGGGCGGTCTTAAAATAACTAGATGTCCAATTTCTGATATTTTTAAATAAATAAATATTCTATTTTATAAATTATATATTAATTTTTTTATTATTTATTTATTTTTTAATATCGAAGAAAAGAGCTGTCTCAAGGCACCTAGAAGTCCTTTTCTGATATTTCTAAATAAATAACTATTTTATTTATAAATATATATAAATTAATATATATTTTTCATAATTATAATTTTAAAATAATAGGATTATAAATTAAATATATTTTGAATTTTTAATAATAGAGACAATTTATAATTAAAAAGTACAAATTTTGGGCGTTGTAGGGGTGCTAATTCTTCCCTAAACGTAACCGACCACGAATCCCTTTTTATTATTAAAAAGAATGAATTTTTGATTAAAACGCAGATCAGTTTATCTTTTAATCGATGTTTTCTTAAAAACTCTTTTAAAAGATGATTTTTAGGTATTCGACCTACCTGACCCAAAAGGCCGATGGCGACTCCCAAATTATTTTAAAAAACCATTTATTCACATCACTTTTCCCGCCAAGTAAAAAAATTCATGCCCGGACGAAAACCGGTTACGACAATGTGGACTAGGTTTTACTATATTATGATATTTATTATTATTATGACGATAATAATCAATGTTTTTTTTATTTCTCATCCATTTTTCTTTCATTTTATTTGCACTTATTGAATCATTCATAAGATGAGGTATTAATCTCTAGTCAGTGTGGAAGTAGAAGGCTTCTAGTAGATAAAAAAACATTTGTCAGATTGTTCCCAACATTGAAGCACGCCTGTGGTCTAAGGCTCTACAATAGGTGAAAAAGGACAGTTTACCGGTTGATCGCGTGTCCAGTTTAGCTGAGTATGCGTTGATTTCTTTGAAGAGACATGACATGCCTGACTTGCAAGAAATCTGGGAGAAGTGGGAGCCCGAGATGAAGTAGAAATTTCAACAGTGTTTTAGTGATATCGCTTACCTCTTAGCTATCAGAGTAGAGGACGATTTCTTGAGGGCACTGATTCAGTTTTGGAATCTGGGTTAAATTGCTAAGGATATGTTGTTTGATTAATATCAAAGTCTTGTCATTCGTTCTTTAAATTAAGGAACATCCTTATTCTTTTAAATAATAATTTGACTAACTTGTCATCTTCAGTTTTCTTTTAGGGTTTTATAATTATTTAATTCTCAATTTTTAAGGATGACAATATTTCATTATTTTGATTAAAACATAAAAATAATTGCCTTAATTTAGATTAGGGGGTTAGTTTCTTTTTTAATTGGAAATAGATGAATATTGTGCATATATGAAAAATTCTTTAATCATGTTAAATAATCTTATTTTAGGGAATAAAAGAATCATTAATTAAATAAATATTCAAATTTCTTAATTTTTAATATTGGGACAAATTCATAATTGAAGGTACCGATTTTGGGAGTTGTGAGGGGTGTTAATCCTTCCCCAAGCATAATTGACTCTCGAACCCATAATCTCTGAATCGTAGACCAAATCACGCCTTTTTTAATTTTTAAAAGGGCGTATCCCGGGTTGTCAACCTACTTAATCCCAAAGCTTGATGGTGACTCTAGACATTTCAAATCTTTTCTTTATTTTAATTTTCTAAATTTCTTCCATATTCATACACTCCCACGAAAAAAATTCGTCGCCATAGCTTGTCGACTCCGCTGGGGATGCTTAATCCAAAACCCTTGGTTTTTTAGATATTCAGGCCTTAAAACAATTATAATATGCCTTTTAATTTTCTTTTTACTTCCCGTAATTCTTTTAACTAGTTGTACTAATGTGTGACTTAAGTGACTCTTTCAGATATTAGAATGTTTTTAAGACTGCTTATTTTATATGGTTTATTTCTCTACTAGTTTGATTAAATGTTTGATTATTTCTCCTCACACACAACATGCCCACATTCATGCCATTCACTTTATACCTGACATGTCCTTCTTAAGTGAGAGTGAAAGAGATGTCTTCGTGAGAATTTATCCACCGTACAAATCTAGCAAATAACTTTCGTGGTTTGAAGTAAATATGTCTTCGTAGGGATTTATTCCTCGTGTCAGGCATAGAGAAATGCTCTATCTCAAAATTTAACTTGATCCATAACCCCGTAATGGGTGAGGATCGAGGGTCTGACTAGCCCGATGGGGCATCAGCAAGGATAATTTCGAGTACCTTGTCCTTTTAGAGAAAAAACCATGCATTTAATTTTCCTTAGATCTACCCGATACGAAACTCTACCGAAATTTCACCGTAGATACCCGAATAAGTACACAAGGGAGAAATCAACTATAAACATTTATCTTTTTTATGCATGCGAACTAGAAAATCATGCGGACTATTTTTACTATATTATGATATTAATTATTATTATGACGATACTAATCAATGTTTTTATTTGTTTTTGATCCATTTTTCTTTCATTTTCTTTGCACTTATTGCAACATTCATAGGATGAGGTATTGGATCTCTAGTCAGCTGTTGAAGTAGAAGGCTTTTAGTAGATGGAAAAAAAACATTCGTCAGATGCTTCCCAACATGGGAGTACGCACATGGTCTAAGGCTCTATAAAAAGAGAAAGGGGACATTTTACCAGTTGATCATGCGTCCAGTTTAGTCGAGTATGCATTGATTTCTTTGAAGAGAAATGACATGTCTGACTTGAGAGAAATCTGGGAAAAGTGGAAGCCCGAGATGAAGCAGAAATTTCAACAGTGTTTCGGTGATATCAGTTACATCTTGGTTGTCGAAGTAGAGGACGGTTTGTTGAGGGCATTGATTTAGTGTTGGAATCCGGGCTAAATTGCTAAGTAAAGTTGTTTGATTAATGTCAAAGGCTTGGCCTTCGTTCTTTAAATTAATAAACATCCTTATTCTTTTAAATAATAATTTGAATAACTTGTCATCCTCAGTTTTCTTTTAGAGTTTAATAATTGTTTAATTCTCTCTTTTTAAGGATAAAATATTTCATTATTTCGATTAAAACATAAGAAATAATCGACTTAATTCTGATTAGGGGTTAGTTTATTCTTTAAATGGAAATAGATGAATATTGTGCGTCTCTCTAAAATTCTTTAATCAAGTTAAATATTATTATTTTAGGAAATAAAAGAAACATTAATTAAATAAATATTCAAATTTCTTAATTTTCAATCTGGGGACAAATTAATAATTCAAGTTAACGATTTTGGGCATTGTGGGGGTTGCTAATCCTTCCCCAAGCATAATTGACTCCCGAACCCATAATCTCTGAATCGCAGACCAAATCACGTCTTTTTAAATTTTTAAAAGGGTGTATCCCTGGTTTTCAACCTACCTAATCCCAAAGGATGATGGGTGAGGATCGAGGGTTTGACTAGCCCAAGGGGACATCGGCAAGGATTATTTTGAGTACCTTGTCATTTTAGAGCCAAAACCATGCATTTAATTTTTCTTAGATCTATCTGATGCGAAACTCTGCCAAAATTTCACCGTAGGTACCCGAATAAGTACACAAGGGAGAAATCAACTCCAAACCTTTATCTTTTTTATGCATGCAAACTAGAAAATCATGCGGATTAGTTTTACTATATTATGATATTAATTATTATTATGACTATACTAATCGATGTTTTCTTTGTTTTTCGTCCATTTTTATTTCATTTCCTTTGCACTTATTGCATCATTCATAGACTGAGGTATTGGATCTCTAGTTAGCTATTGAAGTATAAGGCTTTCAGTAGATGGAAAATAAAAACATTCATCAGATGGTTCCCAAAATAGAAGTACACATGTGGCCTAAGGCTTTACATAAAGAGAAAGGGGTCAATTTACCAGTTGGTCACTCATCCAGTTTAGTTGAGTATGCGTCGATTTCTTTGATGAGAAATGATTTGTCTGACTTTAAACCATTTCATATATGAGATACTGATGTCACATCACTTTTAAAGCATTTCCTCCTTTAAAAACCCATAAAATTTTGTTTCGCTTTATAAAACATTTTAATTTAATAATAATAAAACCTTAATTAAACTTACATATGTAACAAAAAGTAATGTTCAAACATTTCATCTTTTTAAATCATTGTAAATCAAATATATTCAGTGCATTATTCCTAGGCCTATTACATGCCAACTAAATACATCAAATGTAGACATTGTTCTCATACAGTTACCGATGAGGCGATCCTTGATTTGTGATGTCAGACAAACTCCTTACTTTGCTCGTATTAAAACCTACGCGTGAAATTAACACACGCTAACTAATCACTTAGTGAGGCATAATAATCATAAGGTAAATTCTATTTCTAAACACTAGTATATTATAACAATTCGAATACCAATTAACTATTTCATTTCATTATAAATTCTATAGTTTACACTTGTAGTGCCAATAAAATAATCTACCACCTGATTATGAATTACGTGGGATGAACACCTAGTGCCAATACGAAAATTCATAAACTCATTATGAATTTCTTAAGTTGCAAACACAATGCTAATACGAAAATTCATAAACTTATTATGAATTTCTTAGGTTGCATACATAGTGCCAATACAAAAATTCATAAACTTATTATGAATTTATTAGGTTGCACACATATTGGCCATTGGGTAAATGCAATACATACATTAAGCAAAATGCATCTAGGACTATCATAACATATAAAAATGGCTAAATGGCTATCCCTTTTTCCCATATATATGGGGTAGGGGGAGGTAAGATAGTAGGCTACTCCCAACACCAAGTTGAGAGCAGCTTCCGTAAGAGACCTCCGAATTATGAAATGCCCTCTGTGGGACTCGATCCCACGACCTCAAGGTTAAGAACCTTGTGCTCTACCAACTGAGCTGGATGGTCATTTCTATCATAACATATAAGTACATAATAAATGCACTCACTTGACAGAACTCGCTATTATATCCAAAATTGCAAGTCCAACTACTCTGTGACTTTATCTTTGCTTTTCGGTTTACTTGACTCGGGAGCTTGATTACGATCTACACAAGCATCCATTAAAGACACATACCATACCAAATGTTAGCATATTCCCTAACATTTTTACTTTAATAATACTTAAAAGTACTATTATTTAAATTTCTATAACAATTTCAACCTATCTTAAAATTCCTGGCTCAATAGTATCGGGACCCCTACCATGGTATCGATACTTCTATTTTATGGTACCGATAATCCCTTTCAATATCGATACCTTTTTTACATACTGGAATCTATAGTATCAATACATTTCTCATAGTATTTATACTCATATACTGTGGTACCGATACTCCCTTGCAGTATCGATACCATTTATGCCTTCTGTAATCAATGGTATCGATTCTTTCCTCATAGAATCGATACACACATCAGTATCGATACTAATTGCATCAGTATCGATAATGTTCATATGATTTCCCCAAATTTAAACATATAGTATCAGTACTGTTCTTCCAGTATCGATACCCTTACCAATATTTTTCATTTTCACCCCTATTTTTACCCAAGTTTGGTCAAATTCCTTTATGTTTACCCCCAAAAATACAATTAAACTATTTTTACTTACCCCAACTAAGTTTCCTTCATTTAACTTCTTATAACATCTAACATCTCCAAAGAACATCTCAACCCAAGAATCATACCACTTTTCTATCATGTTTTAATCATATCCAAGGCTTCTAATCTCTTATTTACTTCTTTGACAAGTCAAATATACTAATAAACATCAATAAAAACTCATATCCCAACATATCATTTAAAAACCCATTTTCTTTAATCTCAAATAATCCATCAATCTCTTAGTTTTTAATCTTATTTAACCCTTCCTTAAGCCTCTATAATACTCAATGTTTAAATAACAAACAAAAAACGAAAGAAAAAGCTAGCTAAATGAAGCCTTACCTTTAGCTGTGGAGGAGAGCCCTTACACGGGGGAAAAAGAAGAAGAAGAGATAACTTTTTGGACTTAACTTTCCTCTTTTCCCCTGTCAAATCCCTAATAAGGAAATGAATTTTAAATTCATTTCCCCTTAAAGGACAAAATGCCCTCTTTATTCATCCATTGTTACTAATTGGTCTTAAACAATATTCCAAATCATGTCTTATCTTTTATCATTTATTCAAATAAATCCTCAAATTATAAATCTTTTTAATAAAGTTACTGACCTGATATTTGGGGTATTAAAATCCCCCTTAAGAAAATTCATCCTCGAATTTAAAGAAGTACCTGAAACGAAGAGGTGTGGAACCACCTCCTCATGTCCTCCTCTCTTTCCCAAGTAGATTCTTCTACCTTATGATTCTTCCAGAGCACTTTAACTAAAGGAATTCTCTTGTTATTTCTTATTTTCTCTAGCCAAGATCCTTACTCATATGTCAGATATGGTCGGACTTTTATCTCTTCAGGTGTGATGACATGGGATAAATCTAATATGTACCTTCTAAGCATCGTCACGTGAAAGACATTGTGGATCTTATCCATATAAGGAGGCAAAGCTAATTGATAAGCTACGGGTCTGACCCTTTCTAAAATTTCAAAAGGTCCAATGAATCTCAGACTCAACTTTCCTTTGCGTCCGAACTGTAATACTTTCTTCCACGGTGACACTTTCATAAATACCTTGTGTCCCACTTGAAATTTGATTTCTTTTCTTTTCAAATCAGCTTAAGATTTCTTTCAATCGAAGGCTATCTTCAAATTATCTTGAATAATTTTCACTTTCTCCTCCATTTCTATCATCAAATCCAGACCAACTAGGTCTCGATCTTTTAGTTCAAACCAATTTAATAGTGTTAGACACTTCTTCCCATACAAAGCTTCATATGCGGCCATCTTAATACTTGATTGATAACTATTATTATAAGCAAATTTTTCTAAAGGAAAATACCTTTCCCGTGATCCTTTAAACTCAATCACACATGCCCTTAGGATCCTCTAATACCTTAATAGTTTTCTCTGATTGCCCATCTGTCTGAGAATGAAAAGTTGTGCTGATGTTCAAGCGAGTACCCAATGCCTCATGCAAGGATTTCCAAAATCTTGAAGTAAACCTTGGGTCTCGATCGGACACTATTGATATAGGCACTACATACAGTCTAACTATCTCTTTTATATACAACTCCGCATACTTATCCATCGAGTAATCTACTCAAACTAGGATAAAGTGAGTCGTCTTGGTCAATCTGTCCACAATTATCCATATTGAGTCCTTTTTACTTGGTGACAAAGGTAACCCCAAAAAAAATCCATTGTAACACGTTCCCACTTCCACTTAGGAATGAATATCGGTTGTAGCAATCCAGAAGACACTTGATGTTTAGCTTTTACTTGTTGACATGTCAAACATTTTGCAACAAACTCTGATACAACTATTTCATATCAGGCCACCAATAACGACTCTTTAAATCCATATACATTTTATTCCTGCTTGGATGCATCGTCAAAGGGCTGTAGTGTGCCTCGTAAAGAATATCATTCTTTTATTCATCATTATCGGGAATGTAAAGTCTTACACGATAATATAAACATCCATCGATCCTCATTTCGAAGTCTTTGACCTCTTCTTTCTCGATTTGTGCCATTCTCACCAAGTATTTCTCATATCGACCTTGCAGCTCTTTTACCCAATCCAAAAACATCGGTTTTAACTTAAGTTCAGCAATTAAGACACCATCTTCCTTTAAAGACATACGTCCATCCAAAGCCTGTAGAGCTGCAAAAGTCTTTCGACTGAGAGCATCAACTACCATATTAGCCTTTTCGAGATGACAATAAACAATCAAATCATAATCTTTTAAAAGCTCAATCTATATTCTCTATCTCAAATTTAACTCTTTTTAAGTCAACAAGTACTTTAGACTCTTGTAATTGGTATAAACATGGAAATGATCACCGTATAGATAAGGATGCCAAAATTTCAAAGTAAACACAACCGCCGCCAATTCTAAGTCAACTATCGGGTAATTTTTCTCATGATTCTTTAGCTGTATTGAGGCATAAGCCATAACTTTCCCTTCTTGTATCAACACACATCCCAATCCATTATGGGATGCATCACTGAAAACGACATAATCTTTTCGTGACTTAGGTTGCACAAGCACTGGGGCCTTTATTACTATTCTCTTTAGCATTTCAAAACTTTCTTGGCATTTCTTTGTCCAAACAAAAGGCACATCATTCCGTAACAACTTAGTTAGCGGCAAAGCTAACATTGAGAAGTTCTTCACGAACCGTCTATAATAACCGACAAGCCCCAAGAAACTTCAAACTTTAGAAACATTCGTTGGAGTTTGCCAGTCAACTATAGCTTGAATCTTTTTGGGATATACTCTTATGCCTTTTTCATAGACTATATGACTAAGGAAAACAATCTCAACTAACCAAAATTTGCATTTAGATAATTTCGCATACAACGTATTTTCTCAAAGGGTCTGAAGAAGCACTCGAAGATGAGAATCATGCTCCTCTCTTGACTTGGAATACACTAAAATATTATCTATAAATACCACCACGAATTGATCTAAATAAGGTTGGAATGCTCTATTCATCAAGTCCATAAATGCTGATGGAGCATTAGTCAATCCAAATGTCATTACCATGAATTCGTTGTCTATACTGAGTCTAAAACGCTATCTTAGAAATATCATCCTTTTCGATATTTAATTGGCGGTACCCTGACCTCAAGTCTATCTTAGAGAACACCGTTGTGCCTTTCAGTTGATCAAACATATAATTAATTCTCGGAATAGGATACTTGTTCTTTATCGTTACTTTATTTAACTAACGATAGTAAATACATAATCGCATAGACCTGTCCTTGTTTTTCACAAATAGCACATGTGCTCCCCAAGGAGAAAAACTGGGTATGATAAATCCCTTATCGAGTAGCTCTTGCAAATGGTATTTTAATTCTCTTAACTCCATTGGAGCCATTCGATACGGAGCCATTTAAATAGGTTCGGTACCCAGGTAAACCTCAATCCTGAATTCCACCTCACAATCTGGAGGTAAATCCGATAATTCATCCAGAAAAACTTCTAGAAACTCCCTAACTATTGGGATATCGTTTAATCTCACTTCTATCACTCGAGTGTCTATCACATTAGCTAGAAAAGCTATGCATCCCTTTGACTTCATTTTCTTTGCAGTCATGACCGATATCACATTGGATGGTGACTTCACTTTTTCACCGATCACTACTATTTCGGAACATTCCGCTTCCTTAAAAATAATCGCCTCATGTGACAATCCACTCATCCATGATGTGGAGACAACCAATCCATGCCCAATATGATTTCAAAGTCATCAAAGAGTAACTCCATCAAGTTTACCGAGAACACAACCGCTTGAATCTTAATCATACATTTTCTACATACTCGAGTTACCCTTGCACTATAAACCATAGGGTTTACCTCTATCATGTCACTAAAGATTGGTTCTAAAAGAATTCCTCTAGCTCTAATCAACTTTATACTAATATAAGAGTGTGTAGAACCTTGGTCAACTAAAATAAATACAAGCTCATAAAAAAGATGTAATGTACCTATTATGATCTTTGGATCATCCCAATCCTCATTGGTCTTAATGTTATAAATTCAGGCCACTCCCTGAGTCTCCTGTCGCTGGCTAGCCTCAGATTGACTACCTGATCTTCCTCTTCCTCTTCTTCTACTAGGTGTTGTTACTAATTTATCTCCATATATCTTTGGGAAATTCTGAGCATAGTGACCAGATTCACCACATTGAAAACAAGCACTAGAGAGCAACCTACATACTCCCCGGTGCGACTTACCGTAGGTCTGACATGGAGTTCTCTCTCTAAAAGCTCTACCCGACTAGCAGCAAAAGAATGGGATTTCTTAGTTTTCTACGAAGCTGCAGTAGAATCAACTCTATTAGTATATCGAGAACTTGAGCCCTTGCCTCTCTCAGCATGATGAGTAGTTGAAGACATTCCAATTTTTTTCCTATCTGCATACTTTGTTCCGCTGCTAGAGTATCTTCTTGAGCTTTTTCAATAGCCTTAGCTCGGTTTATAACTTCTTGTAGGCTAGGCAAGTTTAAGGCCAACATAATCTCTTTCAACTTAGGCCTCTGACACTCAATAAACCAATCACGTCGGGCTTTTTCATTAGGAACTACCTCAGTAGCATAACGATTAAACTTATTGTATTCAACCTCAAACTCATGCACTGCTCGATCGCCTTGTTTCAAATTAAGAAACTTCAGCAGCATTGACCTCATAAACTGCTCCCCAATATACTTGTTCTTAAACTCATCGTGAAAGAATTGTCAGGTCACTTGTTCAGGTGATGCATACATTGTAGGGCTTGACCACCACACTCGAGCGGATCCTGGGAGTAACGATACAACTCCACTTAGCTTTTAATGGTCTGAGCACTATAGACTTTCCAGTATCACCATAACATCGTTTAACCATAAATCAGCATCCATCGGACCTTCACCTTATTCTCCCTGGAACTCAGGAGCTCTTAAACTTCATAACTCTTTCGGGATTAATATCTGTGGTGCTGGAGGAGCAGGGGGAGGTGGAGGAGGTTGGAACCGTGTCAAGATGGCATCGAGAGCTTGTATAAAAGCTCCAAATTCTGGCACAGGCATACCTGCTGTGACGATGCATTGGCATTCTCGGATGGAATCGAATGTTCACTATTCTCTTTATAGCTTTCACTACCCGATCCATCTCTATTTTCTCATTCAACCACTCTTCTCAAATTCGTAGATTATGACATCTAATATACCATGCATAAGGATAATACTAAAGTTAGTAAGGAGAGACATCGATCATATTCTAACTATACCCTATCAGTAACCTTGACAACTTAGTGGCATGTAAACCCTTTTTACATTAAAATACACTCAATTTTGGTCGAGAATTGGCTAAACCTGTAGCTCTGATACTAATAAATGTAACACTCATTTCTCGTATACCCTTCCCTATACGAGATACATATGTCACACCACTTTTCAAGCATTTTCTTATTTAAAATCCCATAAAATTTTATTTCTTTTTATAAAACATTTTAATTTAATAATAATAAAACCTTCATTAAACTTGCATATGTAACAAAAAGTAATGTTTAAACATTTCATCTTTTTACATCATTGTAAATTAAATATTTTCAGAGCGTTATTCCTAGGCCTATTACATGCCAGCTAAATACATCAAAAGCAGACATCATTTTCATACAGTTACTGATGAAGCAATCCTTGATTTGCGATGTCAGACGAACTCCTTACTCTGCTCGTATTAAAACCTATGCGTGAAATTAACACACACTTAGTAATCATTTTGTGAGGCATAATAATCATAAGGTAAATTCTAAACACTATTATATTATAACAATTAAAATATCAATTAACTATTTCATTTCATTTTAAATTCTATAGTTTGCACTCATAGTGTCAATACAGTAATCTACCACCTTATTATTAATTACGTGGGGATGCACACCTAGTGCCAATATAGAAATTCATAAACTCATTACGAATTTCTTAAGTTGCACACACATTGCCAATACAGAAATTCATAAACTTATTATGAATTTCTTAGGTCGCACACATAGTGATAATACGGAAATTCATAAACTTATTATGAATTTCTTAGGTTGCAAACATAGTGCCCATTGGGTAAATGCAATACATGCATTAAGCAAAATGCATCGAGAACTATCATAACATATAAGTACATAATAAATGCACTCACCTAACCTGCCTCACTATTATATCCAAAAGTGCAAATCCGACTATTTTGCGTCTTTATCTTTGCCTTTTGGTTTGCTTGACTTGGGATATTGATTAAAATCTACACAAGCATCCATTAAAGACACATACCATACCAAATATTAGTATATTCCCTAACATTTATACTTTAATAATACTTAAAAGTACTATTATTTAAATTTCTATAACAATTTTAGCTTATCTTATAATTTCTGGCTCAATAGTATCGGTACCCCTACCATGGTATCGATACTTCTATACTATGGTACCGATAATCCTTTCAGTATCGATACCATTTTTACATTCTAGAATCCATGGTATCGATACATTTCTCGAAGTATCTATACTCATATACTATGGTACCGATACTCCCTTACAGTATCGGTACCATTGCTTTATTCCGTAATCCATGGTATCGACACCTTCCTCATAGTATCGATACCCACATCAGTATCGATACTAATTGCATCAGTATCGATATTGTTCATATGATTTCCCCAAATTTAAACCTATAGTATCGGTAATGTTCTTCCAGTATCGATACCCTTACCCATATTTTCCATTTTTCAGACCAATTTTTACCCAAATTTGGTCAAATTCCCTTATGTTTACCCCTTACAATACTATTAAACTCTTCTTTACTTACCCCAACTAACTTTCCTTGATTTAGCTTCTTATAACATCTAACATCTCCAAAGAACATTTTAACCCAAGAATCACACTTTTTCTATCATGTTTTTAATCATATCCAAGGCTTCTAATCTCTTATTTACTTATTTGACAAGTCAAATATACTAATAAACATCAACAAAAACTCATATTCCAATATATCATTTAAAAACACATTTTCTTTAATCTCTAATAATTCATCCATCTCTTAGTTTTAATCTTATTTAACCCTTCCTTAAGCCTCTATAATACTCAATGTTTCAAAAAAAAACAAAAGGAAAAGCTAGCTAAATGAAGCCTTACCTTTAGCTATGAAGGGGAGCCCTTACACGGGTAAAAAGAAGAAAAAGATATAAATTTTTGGACTTAAATTTCCTCTTTTCCCCTATAAAATCCCTAATAAAGAAATGAATTTTAAATTCATTTCCCCTTAAAGGACCAAAATGTCCTCTTTATTCATCCATTGTTACTAATTGGTCTTAAACACTATTCCAAATCATTTCTTATCTTTTATCATTTATTCAAATAAATCCTCAAATTATAAATCTTTTGAATAAAGTCATTAGTTTCTTCTTTAATTTGAAATAGATTAATATTCTACATCTCTCTAAAATTCTTTAATCAGGTTAAATATTCTTATTTTAGGGAATATAAGAATTAATAATTAAATATATAATCAAATTAAATATAGGGAAAAATTTCTAATTGAATGTACCAATTTTGGGCGTTGTGGGGGTGCTAATCCTTCCCCAAGCATAAATGACTCCCGAGCCCATAATTTCTGAATCAAAGACCAAATCACACCTTTTTTATTTTTTAAAAGATGTATCTCGAATTTTCAAATTACCTAATCGTAAAGGTTGATGGTTACTCCAAACATTTCAAATCTTTTCTTAATTTCAATTTTCTAAATTTATTTCATATTCACACACTCAAGGGAAAAAGTTGTCGTGACAGCTTGGTGGCTCCGTTGGGAACGTTTAAACAAAAACCCTTGGTTTTCTTAAAGAGTCAGGCCTTAAATCAGTTATACTTTTTCCTTGTATTAAAAAATTAAGAAATTAAGGTTTATTTGTGTCAGGCATAGGGAAATGCACAATTTCGAAATTTAACTTGATCCATAAGCCTCTAATGGGTGAGGATTGAGTGTCTAGCTAGCCCAAGGGTGCATCGACAAGGATAATTTCAAGTACCTTGTTCTTTTAGAGCCAAAACCATGCATTTAATTTTCCTTAGATGTAGACGATGCGAAACGCTATCGGAATTTCACCATAGGTACCCGAATAAGTACACAAGCGAGAAATCAACTCTAAACCTTTATCTTTTTTATGCATGCGAACTAGAAAATTATGCAGACTAGGTTTTACTATGTTATGATATTAAATATTATTATCACGATACTAATCGATGTTTTTCTTTATTTTTCATCCATTTTTCTTTCATTATCTTTGCAGTTATTGTATCATTTATAGGTTGAGGTATTGGATCTCTAGTAGCTATAGAAGTAGAAGGCTTTCAGTAGATGGAAAACAAAAACATTCGTTATATGGTTCCCAATATAGAAGTACGCTCGTGGTTTGAGGCTCTACAAAAAGAGAAAGAGGATAGTTTTGAAGTTGATCATGCATCCAGTTTAGCCGATTATTCGTTGATTTATTTGAAGAGAAATGACGTGTCTAACTTGCACAAAATCTGGTAGAAGTAGAAATTTCAATAATGTTTATGTGATATCGCTAACCTCTTGGTTGTCGATGTAGAGGACAATTTATTGAGGATGCTGATTCAGTTTTAGAATATAGGTTACCATTATTTCACTAGCAATCAAAAGGATTTAGTTCCCACTTTGGAAGAGTATACTGCTTCGTTACACATTGAAGGTGTCCAAGAGGATGTATTTTACTCCAAATCAATCAAACCCCAAGCTTTTCGTATCAAATTGGTCAGGATCATCGGAGTCCATGAAGAGTAGGCCACGTCTCAGATTATACATAAGGGTGAAGGCGAAGGCATCATCTGTCTTCGCATTAAAGAGGTCATGATCAAGCACCCTGATGAACGAGTCCGACTAAACTTGCTAGCTTTGGGGATTTATGGGTTAGTAATCTTTTCGAAGGCCTTGGGATACATCAAGGTTACCGTAGTGGATATGTTTGATCAATTATCGAGGAAAGTAAACCATGTGTCCGCTATTTTGGCAGAGACTTTTCGATACCTCTGTCATAACCATTTTTTTTAAAACAATTAAATATTATTTTAAAAACGATTACGACTTTATTTTGGAAAAATTGGTGATTTTGAACGGATTTGAATAAAATTTAAAAGAGTCGCCATCGACCTTTGGGTTAGGTAGGTCGAATACCTAAAAACGTCTTTTAAAAACAATTTTAAGAAAAATAAATTTATAAGGCAAAAATTTGGTCTACGTTACCAAAGATTCATTTAAAACAGGTTCGGGAGTCGGTTACGTGTGGGGAAGGGTAAACACCCCACAACGCCCAAGATTGGTACTGTGTAGCTTACACATCGTCGTAAATGGTGGAAATTACAATTTGAATATGAAGTAAAAAAAAATATGATCTATTTATTGAATATTTGTTACTATTAAAATAATAGAAATACTTCACTTGGTAAGAAATCTCAAGATTTGCAATCCTCCAACGGGAAAGCTATCTCATCTATTTCTTATCTATAAAGTATATCCTATCTTTGAATTACCACTAAATAATATCGTCATGAGTAGAAAATACAATATGCTTAATTTATGTATCGTTAATAGTAACATAACAACCATTAATACAATAAAAATTATGAAAATAGAATAATAAATAAATTATGATTTATTTATTGAAAATAAAAAAATCCTTTTCTCGATAAGAAATCTCGAGATTTGCAATCCTCCGCCGGGAAAGCTACCTCGTCTATTTCTTACTTGTAAAGAATATTTTCTCTTTAAATTAAAAGATAATGACGAAAATTGACATAAATACATCATATTATACTTTTCCAAAACATACATCACTCATATTAAGATTCAATGAAGAAATAATAATAAAGATTAAAATTTAAATATTAAACAATATGACCATCAAATAAATTAATCAAAAAATAAAAACAATGAAAATAATTTCTATAAGCTTGTAAAAGGAAGAATTTGCATTTTATTATTCTGTTTGAACGTCGTATCGGATTGTACCACTTCGATCAAGTGATACTTTCCACGCCCGTTCTATAAATATGTTTTCTTGAAAATAAAATCAAATAATGAAAATAAAATGCAATTGGAAATATAAACATTTACATTAAATTGAATTAAATACATTACTTACATAATACAAATAACCATAGAATATGTAAAAATACATTCATACATAAATAACTAAAATAAAACTAAGTTAACATTACAAACCAAAATACAAACCAAATAAGCACATATGATAATTTCAGGGACCAAAATACAAATACAGAAATTTAAAGGGCTACGATCGAAGAAACAAGAGTTAAATAACTAAACTGAAAATACACAAAGACATGAAGGATAAAAGAAATATTTAAACCAAATGCCAAAACAGTGACTAAAACAGAAGATGCATAAATCTGAGGGCCAAATTCGAACTTTAATAAAAATGTAATAATAAACAGATAAGGACTAAAATATAATGAACGTAAAATAAATAGACATTAATCGAAATTTAACCCAAAATATGATAATAGTGATCAAAATAAAAGTTTCATAAATAAAGGGTATAATGTCTAAACTTTCTGAAATATTAACAGTAACCAGTCCAGTGACCAAAATGAAGAAAAACATAAATTACATGTCCAAATTCGAAGATCATAAAACCTACATAATATAGACTAGTGATGTAAACAAAACAAAATAAAACTATAGGCTCGAAATAAGATTGCATGGACTTCCTTTAGTGACCAGATTACACCCTTACAGAAGCTTGGGGGGACCTAAACTGTTGTTTAGCCATGAATGCTAAGGACACGCGTGCAAGATTACAGAGATAAGAGGACCAAATGGGCTATTAGCCCTTAATCCCATCACTTAGCCTCACTCATGCTTCAAAACGACGCCGTTCGACGTCTGAAATATAACCCTTTTAAGGGTTATTCGGAAACCCTAAAATCATTTTATAACTCCCCCTCATCAGCCGTTTCACTCTTTCTTCTCTCCCTTCTCATATCTTCATCTTCCTTCGCCCAAAAAACAGAGGCCCTAACTCCCCGGCCACCGTAGAACGGTGGCCACGGGGAGTAACCCAAACCCAGAGAAGACTCTCTACCCTTAGATCTACCCCTACACTGACCTAATACCCAAATAAATCCTTTGATTTCGAACCCAACAAGCCCCAAAAAAAGACAAGTTCTTTTACCTTCGGCGAGGGACGCTTGGCTCCGATGAAGCAACGGTGGTGGTCAAAAACCAGGGTAAGATTCTTACTCTATCTCTCTCCTTTTTTATTTTTTTCGAATGGATGTTTCCCTTTTTCTTTTTCTCTTTTTTTTTTTTGTTTCGATTTTTCTCTCCGTCCCTTTTCTTCTCTTTTTTTTTGTTCTTTTATCTTTGCTTCCCCCCGGATTTCTGGTGAGATGATGATGATATCTATAGATAGGATTTGATTTCTCTGATTGAGTGAATAAAATCCAGATTTTTCGGGATTTTAGGGTGCTATTCTAATGGTTTTTTTTAGATTTGGGGTAAGTTTAGGCCACTGTTACTTGATTGGGTTACTGTTTTTACAGGAACCGGTCACTGTTCATGCAGGAGAGCAGTCGGCGGTGACGGGACACCTCGGCTTGGTGGCTCGGTGATTGGCTCACGGTTGCTCACGCGGCTCAGGCATGACTGGTGAATATCAACGTGCGGCTGAGGGATTGGACTCTGGCTTGAGCGGCGGCTGTGTAGTTGGGGATTAGGGTTTGAAACCCTAATATGTTTTAGGGTTTAAAACCCTAATCTGAATTGGGCTTCGGGTCTCTGGGCCAAATGGGCTTCGGGTTGTTGGGCCTCTGTAATCTGAATTGGGCTTAGGGATTAGGCCTGCAAAAATTGTAATAATAAATAATAATAAAATAATAAGATAACGATAATAATAATAATAATAATAAAATAACGGAAAAAAACCCGGACAAAAACGGGTGTTTACAGCTGCCCCTCTTTGCACATTCTTGTGTTAACAAGAATAGGGCAAAGACGCCAAGAAAACACGTTTTTTGTCTGGTTCTCCTCTTTTTGGTTTAAAAAATGGATATTTTTGTTGGTGGGGACGACACTGCTCATACGCAATGAAGAGGTCTGGTCGTCTAAGGGTGACATGGCTCCTACGTGATGAGGAGATCTGGTCATCTTTAGGGATGATAACTCGGTTCCTACGTAATGAGGACGACTGGTTATCAGGTTGACACGGCTCTTACGTGATGAAGAGATCTGGCCATCTAAAGGTGATAACACGGTTCCTACGTGATGAGGACGGCTGGTTATCTATGGTTGACACGGCTCATACATGATGAAGAACTCTGGCCATCGTTAGGAAGGGTGATAACTCGGTTCCTACGTGATGAGGACGGCTGGTTATCAGGTTGACACGGCTCTTACGTGATGAAGAGATCTGGCCATCTAAAGGTGATAACACGGTTCCTACGTGATGAGGACGGCTGGTTATCTATGGTTGACACTCTCCTACGTGATGAGGAGATCTGGTCAGTTGATGTTGACTGATTCATTGCTTCAATAATGAAATAAGTCTCGAAGATCCTGTAAAAATGGTCATATGCCATGATTTCATGTTAGCAATATGCCCTAAGGATGATCTAAATGCACGTTTAAAGAGTTATGCTCAGTTCGATCCTGGCATTGGGAATCTCCCATACTCCTTGACCGGAATATGCGATATTTATGCGTTTGTCCATGCCTGGTTACTTCCTTGACCTCTCATTAAATATTCTTTGACTTGGTCCTTCTGATCTACCCCGAGAGAGTTTATCTTACCTCTTTGATTCTTTGGTCATTGATTGATTTTTCAGAGAAAATTCATTCAGAATGGCCTTTCCTTGTTGCATGCCTTTAAATTGGGACTTCTTTGCTTGGGAAAAGTATGATTATGTTGAAACTGATTTCTTTAATTTAAACCCTCTTTTTTTTCTCAATGATTTGTTTAATGATTGATGGGAGCGTGCCTTTGTATGTGTTCTCTGGCGAACACCTGTTTCAAAATCCCCATACTCTGACACTTTTCCGAGTAAGGCATAATAACCGATGTTATTGATTAGTAATTTGGTGAATATATGCGAGGATATTGAATCAAATTCAAAAATTTCACTGAAGATAGGTAATGAGAAAGTACAATCTTTTGGGACAAGAAAACAAGTATATACAAAGGAAAAATAATGGACAAATATAGTGAATATCAAATGCTGAATCCTTTTACTTCTTCACTCCAAATCTTTCTTGAAAGTTGACATGTGTTTCGAAGATTCAGATCGTACAAAAGATGTGTGAGTATGAGAGTCTTTCCCTAAACTGTTAGGCCTCCGAGGGAATCCACCATTTCAAATTCTGATTATTCGAGCCGTCCATTACGGATTTTCAACTCGAATCCTCCTTTGGTTTCAAGATGCCCATTTTGGGTTTTCATCTTGAACCCTCCTTTATTTATTTTTTCTTCTTTTTCATTTCATTTTTTTTCATTTCCTTTTTTTTTTTTTTTTTTTTTTAAGTATAATATCGCTTGACCGAATCTGAATTCACGGGATTAGGCAAATCTTCTCCATCCATTTCTGTTAACACCAAAGCTCCTCCTGAGAATGCCTTTTTTACAACATAGGGACCTTCCCAGTTCGGCATCCACTTCCCTCGAAAGTCTTTTTGCATAGGTAGGATCTTTTTTAGTACCAAATCACCTTCACGAAATTCTCGAGGTCTGACTTTCTTGTCATATGCTCGTATCATCCTTTTCTGGTACATTTGGCCATGGCAGATAGCTCTCAGCCTTTTCTCCTCAATCAAATTTAATTGATCAACCCTACTTTGTACCCAATCAGCCTCGTCCAGTTTCAACTCCATCAACACTCTCAAAGAAGGTATTTCCACTTCAACAGGTAAAACTGCTTCCATCCCATATACCAAAGAGAATGGTGTTGCCCCAGTAGATGTACGAACGGACGTGCGATAAGCAAGCAACGCAAAAGGTAATTTCTCATGCCAGTCCCTATATGTTTCAGTTGCTTTTGTGATGATCTTCTTGATGTTTTTATTCGCTGCCTCTACTGCCCCATTCATTTTTGGGCGATAAGGAGCCGAATTGTGATGTTTGATCTTTAACTTTGTGCAAACTTCCTTCATTAAATCGTTGTTCAAATTTAATGCATTATCTGTGATGATCCTTTCAGGTGTTCCATATCTACAAATGATTTCTCTTTTTAGAAATCTGCACACTACTCCTTTTGTGACATTAACATAAGAGGCAGCTTCAACCCATTTGGTGAAGTAGTCTATAGCCACTAAGATAAAACGATGTCCATTTGAGGCCTTCGGTGAAATTGCCCCAATGACATCGATGCCCCACATTGAAAACGGCCAAGGTGCGTTCATCACATGGAGTGGTGAAGGAGGAACATGTATTTGGTTATCATGAATCTGGCATTTATGACATCTTCGAGCAAATCTGATACAATCTCCTTCCATAGTGGACCAATAGTACCCAAACCTCATGATTTTTCTAACCATTGTGAATCCATTAGCATGTGTTCCACAAACTCCTTCATGGACTTCCTCAAGTATTTTCTTGGCCTCGATTCTATCCACACATCTCAAAAGCACCTGATCCTTACCCTTTTTATACAATATATCTCCATCAAGGACATACCCCATTGCTAATCTTCTTAAGGTCCGTTTATCATTCTCAGTTGCCTCCGCTGGGTATGCCCGATACTTCACATACTGGAGAATATCATAATACCATGGGAGATTATCATCCTCTTCTTCCTCTACGTTGCAACAATGAGCTGGCATTTCTCTTATACTCATCCGAATAGGCATCATTCGAGATTGATCATCGGCCTTAAACATAGCTGCCAACGTAGCCAAGGCATCTGCCATTTGATTTTCTTCACGAGGAAGATATGCAAAAGAAATTTCTTCAAACTCTTTGATCAACTCCATCACTAAGTTCTTGTATTCTATCAACTTGGAGTCTCGAGTCATCCATTCCCCACGAAGCTGATAAATAACCAGAGCAGAATCGCCGAATACTTCTAGGCTTTTAACTTTGCGCTCAATTGCAGCTTGAATACCCAAGATACATGCTTCATACTCTGCCATATTGTTAGTGCATTCAAAGGCGAGCCTACTAGTACAAGGATAATGATCTCCCTCAGGTGAAACTAGTATTGCCCCAATTCCATGTCCCACAGCATTAGAAGCGCCATCGAAGTTCATTTTCCACGTTTCATTTTTCGGAGTATCCTCTTCAGTAACAAATATACTCATCAAGTCCTCGTTCGGAAAATCAAATTTTACTGGCTCATAGTCTTCTAATGCTCTGCTTGCCAGGAAATCTGCAATAGCACTTCCTTTAACTGATTTCTGATTCATGTAAACTATATCAAATTCGGACAACAACATTTGCCATCTCGCCATCCTTCCAGTTAGAGCCGTTGATTCCATCAGGTACTTTAACGGATCCAGTCTTGATATCAACCAGGTAGTATGATACAACAAATATTGTCTCAGCCTCTTAGTAGTCCATACTAAAGCACAACATAGCTTTTCGATAGAGGAATATCGAGTCTCACAGTCAGTAAATTTCTTACTGAGATAGTAAATAGCTCGCTCTCTTCTTCCAGTTTCGTCATGTTGGGCCAACACACATCCCATTGACTTCTCAAAGACAGTCAAATATAAAATCAATGGTTTGTTTGGGATTGGTGGCATCAAGACAGGAGCAGTAATTAAGTAACTCTTAATTCTATCGAAGCATTCTTGGCAACTATCATCCCATTCTCCTGGGTTTGCTTTCTCAGTAATCGGAATATTGGATCACATTTCTCGGTCAACTGAGAGATGAATCTGGCAATATAATTTAACCTTCCCAGAAAACCTCGTACTTCCTTTTGCGTTCTAGGGGGAGGTAATTCCAGAATTGCTTTGACTTTATCAGGATCTATTTCTATCCCATTTTCACTGACTACAAATCCCAATAACTTCCCTGAAGTAGCTCCAAATGTACACTTGGTTGGGTTAAGCTTGAGCTGGTATTTTCTTAATCTTAAAAATAGTTTCCTTAAGACTTTTACATGTTCTTCTCCAGTTTGTGATTTGGCAATCATATCATCCACGTACACTTCTATATCCCTGTGCATCATATCGTGGAACAACGTAACCATGGCTCTTTGATATGTTGCCCCGGCGTTCTTAAGTCCAAAGGGCATCACCTTGTAGCAAAACGTACCCCACATTGTCACAAAAGTTGTCTTTTCCATGTCTTCTGGGTCCATCTTAATTTGATTGTAACCTGAGAAGCCATCCATGAAAGAGAAAAGAGCATGACCAGCCGTATTGTCAACCAAAGTATCGATATGTGGGAGTGGAAAATTATCTTTGGGGCTCGCTCGATTGAGATCTCGGTAGTCAACACACATCCGAACTTTGCCATCTTTCTTTGGAACTGGCACTATGTTTGCTACCCATTCAGGGTACTTGGCCACTTGTAAAAATCCAGCATCGAATTGTTTCTTCACTTCTTCCTTGATTTTTAATAGCATATCTGGTCTCATTCTTCGAAGTTTTTGCTGAACAGGCTTGCATTCCGGTTTTATTGGTAGCTTGTGCATCACAATGTCAGTTTCCAACCCCGGCATATCTTGATAAGACCAAGCAAACACATCCCTATATTCCCGAAGAAGGCTTATAAGACCATCTTTTATTTTTGGTGAGAGTGAAGTGCCAATTTTAACTTCCTTTATATCCTCTTCTGTTCCCAAATTTATTGTTTCAGTTGTCTCTTTGTAGGGCAATATTTGTCTGTCTTCTTGCTCCATCATTCTAACAAGCTCAGAGTTTAACTCACATTCCTCTTCATCTTTATAACCCTCAGATTCTTCGAGACACATGTCATTTTCAAAATCAATTTGTGGTTCAAAAGTATCATTACTCGAACAGTTGATATCTGAAGACCTGCGAATCAAAAGGAGTATATTTGGCTGTGGACAAAAATTTTATCTAATATTTATCAAGAGAATAATTATCAATAAAGAATAAAGAATACTCAAGAGATGAATAAAATACTTGCTAGGATTAGAATGAAAAGAGAACACTGTTTCATTAAAGCAATGACAAATAACAATTTGTCCTTTTACAAAAGCCCTATTATATTTGGGTCAAAAGGAGACAGATTTGTTATTATGCATTACTTTGAAAAGTGCTTATAGAACACAGGGAGTTCTTCAACAGTGTAATTGTTCAAAACATAGCCAGGAGGACACGGACGAATTGATGCCAATGAACACTCTCCAGTAGAATCTTCTGTGATAACGTTGATGCTCAGGCTTCCCAATAAATTTTCAACAAATTCTGTATCTTCAATATCTCCTGACTGTTCCAGCGTGCCAATCACAAATCCTCCAGACACAAAAGATTTGGAGAGTGGTGGAATGACCATGGGTCCCCAAACAAGATCTTCTCCCTTTACTCTTGCCTTCCTTCTTTCTTTAAGCTTTTGTGCATCCTTGACTTTATCATGGTACGTTGGTTTGTATCCGAGACCAAAATAATTTCTTTTAGGAACTGGAGCCGATCCTTCCGTGATTCCTTGCAATTTCTTTCCCAAGCCTTTCCCTACCTTTGCTCCTCTAGCTAAGGTCTCCTTTAATTGCATCTTTGTATTTTTTGAAAGATGAGGAATGGGAATTCTTTTGCCTTCAGAAATAAAAGTAGCATTAACAAATTCCAAGGACTGGAATGAGGACTCTAGTGCATTTTCATCTACCCCTACATATGGTGCATCTGTAGTGATAGAGGCAATGATATCTTCTTCCGCTTTGATGGTCACCAGAGTCCCATCAACAATGAATCGGAGCTTTTGGTGAAGGGAGGAAGGAACTGCCCCAGCCATGTGAATCCAGGGTCTCCCTAGCAAGCAACTATAACTCGGATGAATATCCATGACAACAAAATCTACTTCAAATGTTGTAGGGCCAATCCTGAGAGGGATAATCATCTTCCCCATTATCTTGCGTTCCGTCCCATCAAATGCCCTTACAGCATTGCTACAAACCCTCATTTGTGATACATCCACAGGAAGTCTATTTAGAGTGGCGAATGGCATAACATTCAAGGTCGATCCGTTGTCAATTAATACACCTGAGACGATAACTCCTTTGCAATGAGCCGTAATGTGTAAAGCCTTGCCCCTGCCTTTTCCTTCTTCAGGTATTTCGTCATCATAAAAATAAATAAAATTATCTGCATTAATATGATTTACCATCCTGTCCACCCGTTCCACTGGTATATCCTTCCCTACAAAAGTTTCATTCAGCACTTTGATCAGAGTATTTCGATGTACTTCCGAATGCAACAGTAGAGATAACATTGAAATCCGCGCTGGGGTCTTATGAAGCTGTTCCACAATATTATACTCGCTGTGTTTCAGAAACTTTAAAAATTCCTGAGCTTCCTCAATCTTAACAGGCTCATTCAATTTATCCTCAGGATCTTTAATAACCACATCTCTTGCTTTATCAGCCTTTCCAGGAGCATAGCATCTTCCACTCCTGGTGAAAAATCCAACTTCCGCAACCTCTTCCTTCTTACTCTCAGGAGTATTAATTTGGCATGTATAGTCCCAGGGAACACTCTTGTTACTCTTATAGGCAAAAGGCGCAGGGGTTTTGATCACCACCCTAGATGTTATACTTCCACTGCTGGCCTCGTAATTTGGCTTCGATATGACCAGGACAGGCTTTTTTAAATTCTTTTCGGCTTCCCTTGAATTTTCTTCAGAAGCGCAGATATATCTTTCATTCTCACTCATTCTTTCTTCATAGAACTGCAACTCCTGCTTGTTCATTAATTCTTGGACTATTTGCCTGAATTCTTGACAGTCCTGAATCTGATGACCATTTTCACCATGGTATTCACAAAAGTTCTCTGTTTTTTCCATTGAGCATTCATTTCTAGGGCTCAACAACCCTCTCTCCTTTATTTGAGCATATACCCACTTCAGTGGTGTTCTTATTTCTTCAATTCTCCTTTTAACTCTCTGATTTTTCTCAATAGCGTTTACTCCCTGATTCTGATGATTTGGAAGTGGGTTTGCAGCAACACATGGTGCTTCAGAATCATTAAAGGACACCACTTTTCTTTTGATCAGATCTTCAACCACTCTTTTAAAAGCGAGACACTTTTCAATATTATGTCCTCTGAGACTTGCATGATATTCGCATGTCTCATTTTCGTTGAACCATTTTGGATAAGGTGGTTTAATTGGATCAATGAATTTTGGTGACACTACGTGAGCTTGGACTAATCCATGGAAGAGCTCACTGTAAGTCATTGGTATGGGAGTGAACGTCATCCTTTCATTGTTATGCTCGCGCTTAGTCTCTCCTTGGGATGAAGAAGAATTTCCCATCTTCGGCTTACTCACAGAGAAATTTACATTATTCACCTCTCCTTCTTTCCTTTTCACATAGGGTTTCTTTGCAGGAGTTTGGCTACCGACAATCTGCCCCTTCTTTAATGCTCTCTCAATCATCTCTCCACACATCACGATATCAGAGAAGCTCTTAGTTGCCACTCCTAACATATGATCAATATAAGGAGATTTTAACGTATCTATAAACATGGTTATAAACTCCCTCTCAATAAGTGGTGGGTGCACTTGAGCAGCAATATCCCTCCAGCGCTGAGCGTATTGTCGGAAGGTCTCATTATGCTTCATCTCCATATTTTGGAGAGTAACACGATCAGGCATCATATCGGTAACGTGTTGATACTGTTCTTTAAACGCATTGGCCAAATCCTTCCAAGACCCTATTTTAGCTCGGGTTAATTTGTTATACCATCTGACAGCTGACCCCGTCAAGCTAGCCTGGAAACAGTGAATTAATAGCCCATCATCCTTCACGAATCCTGTCATTCTTCGACAAAACATGGTCAAGTGAGCAACAGGGCAAGTTTTTCCATCATACTTTTCAAATTCCGGTATTTTGAACTTTGGTGGTAATACTAGGTCTGGCACAAGACTCAATTCCTCTGCATTCATTCCGTCTTGAGAACCCTGCTTTCCCATTTCTTTAAAAAACCCTTTGCACCAGTCCTTTAAATGCTCCGGTACTTCCGTTTTAGGTTTCTCCATTTCCTCAGGATCTACATCAATATACTCATAAGGACTGTTTTGAGGGTTAGTCGTGGCCATTTGAACCTTTACAGCTGAAGACCCTGCAGGATGTTCCACTAGCTTTTCAGGTGAGATAACTAGTCTCGGGGTAGACTCCTGCCTAGAAACTTCAACAGGGGCAGCGCTTGGTTCTTTAACTGTTTCAGTACGTAACCCAGACATCTTGGTCATCATCTCATTCATCATATTAGCCTGGCTTTGCAGGATTTGATCTACAATTGACTTTTGTGACTGATCCATCTTTGCCTGCCATTCTTGTTGTATTCTTAGTAAATCTTCTTGCATTTCTTTCTTTAATTGATCAAGCTTGGCCTCCATGGCTCTACTTCGCGTGTGATAAGGATTGGAGTTCTTACTTGCCAGAATCGTCTGTCACATAACCCTTCGGAAATTAATTTTATTGTTCTTTTAAATTCGAATGCATATTATTGGTAATGTGTTATAAATGATATATTTTATTGGTGATGCATTATAAATGATGAATATACTTATGCATAATGAATGATGCAAGTATGAAATGCAAATAAAAGGCGTTGACCCAAGCAGTAACCATTCGGAAATACTTTCATTGGATAAAAAGTTTCACTCATTACAAAGGAGTTCTATTACATATAAGGCCTAGCCCTCAGACTCAGCTCTACAATTTCATTCATAATGGCGATGATCTCCCTTGTATATTCAGAAACCGGATTTGTGCGCAGTTGGATGATCTCCGCTCTATTGGCTAATTCGTTCATGTACCGAGCCACTTCACCCATTTGAGCAATAGCTTCCCCCATCATGCGCTCGCGCTCTTCTACTAAGGATCGATAATGCTCGTATGTATTTTCCCATCCCTTATTGATGCGTTTGATTTCTTTTTCTAAACTGGTAATATGAATTCGGCATTTCTGGAGTTCACCTTTCAATTCTCTGATTTCCTTCTGGAAGGATTTGTTTTCTTCGAGAGCAACTCTTAGGTCCACTGAAGCGGGAGGAACTTGCACTTGCAGAAGGGATTGCTCGAGGTTCGATACATGACTTTTGAGCTCATCATTCATAGCTCGAGATTGGTTCATCTCATGTTCGAATCTCATCTGTAATTCTCCCATTTCTCCCGTGAGCTCATCTACTTGCTGACTTTTTGTCGAGAATCTCTGCATCCACGATCCAATCTCTGCCTGCTTTCTATCGAGGAATCGATTCCATCCCTGTCTCTCAGACCACATCTCTTCTTTCTTTTGCTTTCTTTCTTCTTCGAGCTCTAAAATTCTTCGATCTTTGTCCTCAAAGTCCTCAATTATACTGTTCATCTCAGTTTTTAACCCCTGGACTTGATTCTTTTCTTCTTCTAATTCTTTCAAGCTGACTTCTTTTTCTTCATTGAGTTTTTGAGCTTTACGAGCCTCAGCTTTATACTGCTTGATCAATTCCTTTTTATCGGCCTCTAGCTCGCATACTTTTGCTTTTCCAGCTTCTATTTTCTTGATCTGACACTTGTTCTCAATTTCCAGACTTTTGATTCGCCGTCTTGCAGCTGCTAATTCTCTGGATCCAAGTCTCTTTCTCACTTGCTGTACCATTCGATAATCCTTTTTTAAATCTTCTAAATCGGCTTCCACCTCCTCTTTCCGTTCTCTCATCATTATAAACTGTCTGGCATGAAATTCAGCCTCGATAGTCAACATGAAGTTTTCTCTCTCCATCTCTTCTATTTTCTTGGAATCTTTAGCCTTTTCCATTTCAAACTCAATTCTTTGGATTTCCAGATTCGAAGGGATATTTCTGATTTGTTCTTCTATCGACCTTGATCCCTCTCCAGATGTTAAAGGTATTTTATCATTTACCCTCCTAATTCTCCAGGCTTCATAATCGGGCGTCAAGATAACATCCGCTCCAATTACTTTAGTCCTAAAAGTCATCCTCCAGGAATCAGCCACATCTTTGATTTTCTTTCTATAATTGCCTTCTTTATAATCAAATTCAGCACCAGTCAACCCATGAGTCACGGGAACAAACTGTCGGGCACCGTACTGTCTCAATATCAACAAAGGAGCGTATCCCACTCCTCCCCACAGTCCCAGTAATATAATCCAGTCCAAATCTCCACACTTGAACAAGATTTGTGTATGCATCAGCCACGGGGTTCGCCATGCTATGTTTTGACTCTGTAGATTCCGGAAGAAATCAATCCATTGATCTTTCTGAGATACTTCAGGCCATTCCTTCGTGAGGTACTCAGCAACAGGAGAATAATCTTTCAAAAAACGGTTATAGTTGACTTTTTCTTCCTTCCAGAAATGGCTTCTGATCCACACAGTAAGCAATTGAGCACAGCCCATAAAACGACCTCCCCCCAACCTTCTACATATATTCAAAGATCGGAAAGTTTCAGCGAGAATTGCATGGACTGGATTCATCTCTCTTCCTAACTTCTCAACCAAATCGACTACTGCTAGCTCGATCAATCCCAAACATTTTGGAAAGATTACCAGACCATATATACCCAAAGCAAATACATCTCTACGCACGTTTTCATCTACATGTGCTTCAGCTATCTTTTGTAAGTGAGACCACGGCACTCCCTCACTTTCTCCCTTGCGTTGCAAGCGATCATTCACCCATTTGTCGCTTGTGCCTGAGATCTTTGCAAGCTTTGACTTAAAGGAAGGCCCTTTTATCGACCGGGAGTAAACTTTGTCCACTTTAACGCTTGTCAAATTCAACAGAAATTGGTATTCCTCGAGGGTTGGAGTCATGTCCTCTCGGTTGAATGTGAAACAACTATAGGCCGGACTCCAAAACTGTATTATGCTTCGTATGAGAACCGGGTCTACCTTCACGTATATCAGATGAAATATATCCCCATAAGTCTGCTGAAAAGCTTGCCTCTCAATAAGATTCCAACTTTCCCAAATGGTTTTCAATCCCTGAAGCTCATTCTGTTTTAAAGAAGCTGGTGTATAATCAGACAGATCCGACACGTAGTTCCCTGATAGACTATCTCCCTGCTCTTTCTGCTTGGCTTCGGACCAGTTCCTTACATCTGCTGGATTCACTTCTTTGTTTAGGAAACTCCTTTCCATCGTGAAAGTCTTTCCACTTTATCGATACTCACAGATCAATCGCCTTTTCTAATGATATGTCTATGCAGTATGAAAAAAATAAACAAAACAAACAAAACAGTTAGTCAAAACAATTGTATAAATTTAACATAAAAAGATATATAAAACAGGAAATAAATCTATTCTATTTATGTATTATCTACCCGAATAATATTCCTCAAAAAGGGTCTTACCCGAACATGCTCTCTACCCTCCTAAATTAATTAAATTCTAACTGCACCTAAATTCTATTTCACATGCTTTAACAGAATAAATCTATTCTACACACTCAAAAATAAATAAATAAAATAAAATAAAAAGGTTAGAGGGTTTCTCCATTGTGTACGCTTATTTTGGGTACCTATTGACGGACAGAGATTCAGTATGACTCTACCTAGTGTGACCGTTCTATGGTTCACTATATGCATGGTTTCAGCTCTAACAGGAAAAAAGGGACTCGAATTGTCCTTGATGTCGGTGCCCCCTTGGGCTACCAAACCCTCAATCCTCACCCATTACAGGTTTCAAACGGACCGAGTTCAATTCGAGGGGATTCACTGCCTTATACCCATACGAGGAATAAATTCCTACGAAGGTATAAGGTATGTATCCCATGGGTTGTTTGCTAAAACTCATACGAAGAATAAATTCTTACGAGAGTAAAGCAAACACCCTAACTAATTTGGATCGAAGCTCATGTCTAGAGCTCGTGTTATGCTAATGAAAGTGATGTGTGTGAGGAGAAACAAACAAACCTTTGACTCAAAAAAAAACAGGGAAAATAAAAAAAATAACACCCAACGAGAACTAAGAAATATCTGAAAAAAAACAATTAAAATGTTAGTATATAAAAATCAATAAAAATTCAATACGTAGATCATAGTTTTACTAAAGATTCGAACTTATAATTTCCACCATAACGACCATATATAAGCGACCGACAGCCTGACTCTCTAGATCCCCAGCAGAGTCGCCAAGCTGTCATAACCATTTTTTTTAAAACAATTAAATATTATTTTAAAAACGATTACGACTTTATTTTGGAAAAATTGGTGATTTTGAACGGATTTGAATAAAATTTAAAAGAGTCGCCATCGACCTTTGGGTTAGGTAGGTCGAATACCTAAAAACGTCTTTTAAAAACAATTTTAAGAAAAATAAATTTATAAGGCAAAAATTTGGTCTACGTTACCAAAGATTCATTTAAAACAGGTTCGGGAGTCGGTTACGTGTGGGGAAGGGTAAACACCCCACAACGCCCAAGATTGGTACTGTGTAGCTTACACATCGTCGTAAATGGTGGAAATTACAATTTGAATATGAAGTAAAAAAAAATATGATCTATTTATTGAATATTTGTTACTATTAAAATAATAGAAATACTTCACTTGGTAAGAAATCTCAAGATTTGCAATCCTCCAACGGGAAAGCTATCTCATCTATTTCTTATCTATAAAGTATCCTATCTTTGAATTACCACTAAATATATCGTCATGAGTAGAAAATACAATATGCTTAATTTATGTATCGTTAATAGTAACATAACAACCATTAATACAATAAAAATTATGAAAATAGAATAATAAATAAATTATGATTTATTTATTGAAAATAAAAAATCCTTTTCTCGATAAGAAATCTCGAGATTTGCAATCCTCCGCCGGGAAAGCTACCTCGTCTATTTCTTACTTGTAAAGAATATTTTCTCTTTAAATTAAAAGATAATGACGAAAATTGACATAAAATACATCATATTATACTTTTCCAAAACATACATCACTCATATTAAGATTCAATGAAGAAATAATAATAAAGATTAAAATTTAAATATTAAACAATATGACCATCAAATAAATTAATCAAAAAATAAAAACAATGAAAATAATTTCTATAAGCTTGTAAAAGGAAGAATTTGCATTTTTATTATTCTGTTTGAACGTCGTATCGGATTGTACCACTTCGATCAAGTGATACTTTCCACGCCCGTTCTATAAATATGTTTTCTTGAAAATAAAATCAAATATAATGAAAAAAAAATGCAATTGGAAATATAAACATTTACATTAAATTGAATTAAATACATTACTTACATAATACAAATAACCATAGAATATGTAAAAATACATTCATACATAAATAACTAAAATAAAACTAAGTTAACATTACAAACCAAAATACAAACCAAATAAGCACATATGATAATTTCAGGGACCAAAATACAAATACAGAAATTTAAAGGGCTACGATCGAAGAAACAAGAGTTAAATAACTAAACTGAAAATACACAAAGACATGAAGGATAAAAGAAATATTTAAACCAAATGCCAAAACAGTGACTAAAACAGAAGATGCATAAATCTGAGGGCCAAATTCGAACTTTAATAAAAATGTAATAATAAACAGATAAGGACTAAAATATAATGAACGTAAAATAAATAGACATTAATCGAAATTTAACCCAAAATATGATAATAGTGATCAAAATAAAAGTTTCATAAATAAAGGGTATAATGTCTAAACTTTCTGAAATATTAACAGTAACCAGTCCAGTGACCAAAATGAAGAAAAACATAAATTACATGTCCAAATTCGAAGATCATAAAACCTACATAATATAGACTAGTGATGTAAACAAAACAAAATAAAACTATAGGCTCGAAATAAGATTGCATGGACTTCCTTTAGTGACCAGATTACACCCTTACAGAAGCTTGGGGGGACCTAAACTGTTGTTTAGCCATGAATGCTAAGGACACGCGTGCAAGATTACAGAGATAAGAGGACCAAATGGGCTATTAGCCCTTAATCCCATCACTCAGCCTCACTCATGCTTCAAAACGACGCCGTTCGACGTCTGAAATATAACCCTTTTAAGGGTTATTCGGAAACCCTAAAATCATTTTATAACTCCCCCTCATCAGCCGTTTCACTCTTTCTTCTCTCCCTTCTCATATCTTCATCTTCCTTCGCCCAAAAAACAGAGGCCCTAACTCCCCGGCCACCGTAGAACGGTGGCCACGGGGAGTAACCCAAACCCAGAGAAGACTCTCTACCCTTAGATCTACCCACTACACTGACCTAATACCCAAATAAATCCTTTGATTTCGAACCCAACAAGCCCCAAAAAAAAGACAAGTTCTTTTACCTTCGGCGAGGGACGCTTGGCTCCGATGAAGCAACGGTGGTGGTCAAAAACCAGGGTAAGATTCTTACTCTATCTCTCTCCTTTTTTATTTTTTTCGAATGGATGTTTCCCTTTTTCTTTTTCTCTTTTTTTTTTTTGTTTCGATTTTTCTCTCCGTCCCTTTTCTTCTTTTTTTTTTGTTCTTTTATCTTTGCTTCCCCCCGGATTTCTGGTGAGATGATGATGATATCTATAGATAGGATTTGATTTCTCTGATTGAGTGAATAAAATCCAGATTTTTCGGGATTTTAGGGTGCTATTCTAATGGTTTTTTTTAGATTTGGGGTAAGTTTAGGCCACTGTTACTTGATTGGGTTACTGTTTTTACAGGAACCGGTCACTGTTCATGCAGGAGAGCAGTCGGCGGCGACGGGACACCTCGGCTTGGTGGCTCGGTGATTGGCTCACGGTTGCTCACGCGGCTCAGGCATGACTGGTGAATATCAACGTGCGGCTGAGGGATTGGACTCTGGCTTGAGCGGCGGCTGTGTAGTTGGGGATTAGGGTTTGAAACCCTAATATGTTTTAGGGTTTAAAACCCTAATCTGAATTGGGCTTCGGGTCTCTGGGCCAAATGGGCTTCGGGTTGTTGGGCCTCTGTAATCTGAATTGGGCTTAGGGATTAGGCCTGCAAAAATTGTAATAATAAATAATAATAAAATAATAAGATAACGATAATAATAATAATAATAATAAAATAACGGAAAAAAACCCGGACAAAAACGGGTGTTTACAACCTCAATGTTTACCAAAAAGTATAGGAATCCATTTTAGCTGTTGCATGTCTGATCCGCACTCACTTCTGAAAAAATAAGAAGGTGCCATATCATAGTTTCAGTACTCAATACTCTCCTTTAAAGGAATTTCTAGAACAAAAGTGGCCTCAAACCAACAAGGATACTTGGATAAAGGCATTCTGAAATCTTCAGGATTTAGACGTTGTTTGGCGTGCTCAGTGGCAGATTTATTCTAAATTTATTTTCAAAGTTGGTAGAGATTCGACCATATTGCTTGGGATCTGAGGAGCTATTGTATACGCACCTTTGTTAGCATTGAGATAGTGTGGGGTCATAAGTTTATTTTGACTACTTTCAGGCTTTCTACCTCAGATTTAATTTTATAGGGAAATGATTATAAAAAGAACCTTCGTGAGGCAGCTGAGGCCTGGAAGAAAATATTTTGCATTCGAGTAGAACCAGCTGATCTTATAATGACACCGGACTATGAGGAACGGAGGCATGTACGAACAAATGAGAAAGTTCCTCATTCGGACCAAAGTGAGGTAATTCCTATGGAAGAAACTATCCGGGTTATTCTATTGGAAGTTGGATTGTTAAGGCTGAGTTCGCGGCTGAGAAAGCCAAATGAGTTGCAAGGCTAGAGCAGCTCGAGTACGAGAAATTTGGCGGGTCTCGTTGTAGAATTCCAGGTAGTATAATTTGAATTAATACGAAAAAGAAAAGTTCAGCTTGAGTTAGACCATGAGGATCTAAGGAAGTTCTATCAGAGTTTAAAGAAAACAAAGAATGCGACTGGATCCAGTAAAACTTCAGTACAGTGGACTCGAGAGTTGAATGTCGAAAGACGTCGAGTTCAGGAGTTAGAGGCAGAGGTTATGCACCAACCTAAGATGATTGATAAACTGAAAGAGAACAGGAGATGTCGGTTCATAAAATCTAAAGAGGATAGCTGTCGAATTCAGGGGTTGAGTAGAGAATTACGAAAAATGAATGACCTGGTTGCCAGGTTGGAGGCTAAGAAAGAAAAACTGAGCATTGCGCTGAAACATTTTGAGCTGAGGTGAGTCAGCTACTTGTATAACTTGATGTCAGGGCACAGAGGATCGAACACCTCGAGGTCAAGAAAGTGAGACTAGGCCTTGAAAGGAAACACCACAAGACTGAGCTCAAGATATTTCAAATGATTACTCGTACTTGGATCCAAAGAATTCAAAATAAGACTAACCAGATTGCATGTCAGAACCTGATAATACAGGAGACTCGAGATAGGATTGACGAGCAATTAACTCATTGTCGGGCCAAGAATGCTGAGTTCATGAGGTACATTATGCAACTGGTTGTTTTGAGTGCCAATCCATCTCAATGAGAGTCTTCAGCAGAGAATTGCTTTATGTCGTCAAGTCTAGAGCCTCGAAGAAGAATTACAACATTATCAAGAGTAGGTTTTCGGCCTAGAGCACACTGTTAGTGATCACACGACGAGTGACAAGAGGTAGTCGATGCCTACGAGGATCAAAATGCTGCTAGGGAGCGTGTCATCATTGAGACACTAATCCAGATAAGCGAGGTCGATCGATACTTGGGAGAGTTAGCTTCTTGAGCTAAAATAGTGGGGCATTACTTCGACCCAGTTTTAGATAGTAGCAAGAGAGTACTGTCCTTGATATCTGAGGTTATAGAGTTGAGTAGAAAGGCTAGGCCGTATTTGTAAAGAGAAATCATTGTGTACGGACTTTATTTTCATTTTGAAAGTTGTTCTATGATATCTGGCTTTTCGAGATCGATACCTGTTCCATTCATGCATTTTTCATTTTTATCATTTCATTGTTAAGATTCATTTACATTTATATTCATATTCATTAATTAAAACTTTTTATAAATTGAAGATTTTGGCTCGAGGATATTATGGCTCTTAGTAAAAGTACTTCTCGTTCTTATAATACTTGGGGGGAAAGCCAAGGAAAATATAGAGGATAAATTGAAAGAATTGGAAGAGTCCCAAAAACATCTAGAAAATCGGTTGGAGAATATCCAAAATGACCTCAGGGACCAAGTGGCCTAGTCTCAAAGAGATGCGGTAGATCAAATTACCGTATTGGTTAGAGTAGACCCTAAGTAAAAATGTCCTAACAAGATTGATCATGATTCATCAGCTCATGTGATGGATCAACCCGAAGATGTGTTACATAGAGGGGGAATCTGAATTAATGTTACTGGAGCATCTAGAACGCATCCCGTTCACCTCAATGATAATGTTGACTATCTCGATAATGAAACCCGTAATTTAAATCTACTTAGAAAGGCTGAAAAGGCTAAGTCTGAGTTAGCCAAGCAATACAAAGATTGATATAAGAAGCTCAAGGATAAGGTCAAACCAATGGAGTCCATTGATGAAAATTGTATTGATGCCAGAGAGCTTATCCTGGTGCCTGATCTGGTTCTCCCACACAAGTTAAAGACTCTTGAATTTGAAAAATACAATGGAACTAGTTATCCGTCTGCTCACCTTACCATGTACTGTCGCAAGATGGTCGAATTTTTACAATATAAGAAACTACTTAGTCACTATTTTCAAGATAGTCTAATTGGTTCTGCAACCCTGTGGTATGCACAACTGAGTCGTACCAATATCAGGTCACAGAAAGATTTATCTAGAGCATTTTTGGAACAATATAGAAAGTTACTGATATGATCCCCATCGGGTAACCCTGATGAATATGGAAAAGTAACCTAATGAAAGTTTTTGACAATACTCTCAGAGGTGGTGAGATTTGGCTGCAGAAGTTCAACCGCCGCTTTTAGAGAAGGAGATCACAGTTCTCTTTCTTCATACTCTGACAGGTCTATTCTCAGATCGTATGTTGGGAAGCGCTTTAAAGAACTTTTCAGATATGGTGATCTCGGGTGAATTGATAGAAGCACTATCAAAAATGAAAAGTCGATGGTGTTGAGAAGCGGTGTTTAAAAACAAAGAAAATGAAATAAACACCACAACCACTTACAACAAAGGATATTCGAAGAATATAAAAATTACTCAACCAAGAACTGTTGGGATAGAGTCTAATACCAATAAGGGAGAGTATCATTGGCAAACAAGGGAGGCCGATAAATTGACATCTATACCAATTTTGTGGTCTTACACTGAATTGTATGCTTCGTTGTTTAAGGAAAATGTGGTTCTTCCATACATTCTCAAACCACTCCAACCACCTTATCTAAAATGGTATGATATAAAATTGAAGTGTGAGCATCATGCTGATATTATGAGGCATTAGATTGAAAATTGTATGGCTTTAAAATAGATGGTGCGGAATCTGATTGAAACTAGTATGTTCAACTACCATGAATTTGCAAAGAATCCATTGCCAAATCATGGTGGGCAAGGGGTGAATGCCATATAAGATGAATACATTAAAAGGAGAAAAAAAACATTTGTCTAAGATCACATCACCACTTTACTGGGTGTTTGAGTAGCTAGTGGAGGCGGGTTTGATTCAGCAAAGTTTGTTTTTTGGTCATGATGAAAGTGGGTCATTTTTCAAGTTCCATAAGGAGGAAAGACATTTGATTCAATATTTCTAGGAGTTTAAGGTTTTGATACAATCGATGATGGGTAGCAAGAGATGATTTCTTTGAGAACCTTGATAAAAAATGAGAAGTTAACATGTGCACGTCAGAGTACACCAAGCCCACATATGAAGTTAAGAAGCCAATTGTTATAACTGTGAAGCCTATGGTGATGAATCTAACATTCATCAATTTCTGTTCTATATCTATTCCAATTCAAGACACAAGGTTCCATGGAGCTATACCACTAATATCTCCATGATAGAGGGGTGGTAGAGTCAATAGAAAGCCAAAGTGCTGCGAGGTAAAATGGACGTTAAAGAGAAAACGAAGGCACCCGTTAAGGTATAAGTGAAGTAGGTCACTTTACAAGAAGGGCAGATGTTATTCTCCCCCCAAAACTTCATAGAAAACTAAGAAGATGAAGGCAAGGAAAAAGAACCGCCACCTTAAAGAATATTTAAGGATGAGCCTCCACCTAGAATTAATGAGCATGTTACTGAACCTTAGGCCTAAAGTTCTTGAAATTTCTGAAAAACAGTGAATATAGCATAGTGGAGCAACTGAACAAGTAGCAAGCATGAATCTCAATGTTAGACTTGTTAATAAACTCTGAGGTGTACCAAAATGCTCTGTTAAAGGTATTGAATCAAACTTTTGTGCCGAAAGACATATTAAATAAGCTAGACCATATAGTGGGGCATATTATTGTAGAAAATTATATTGCCTTTACCGACAACGAGATCCTAGAGCGGGTAGAGGGCTATAAAGGCTTCAAATATCACTACCCATTATAATGGTCATGTGTTTCCTTGAGTTTTGGTTGACAATGGGTCTTCATTTAATGTGATACCAATGGTTATTGTCTATAGATTGTCGATAGATGGATCCCATATGAAAGGGGTATCAAAATATCGTCATAGCTTTTGATGGTACTCAGAGATATCATAGAAAGATTGACATTCTGTTATTTATAGGCCAGTTGTTTACAATACTGAGTTTGTGGTGATGGCCATCAATATGACTTATTGTTGTTTGTTGAGCCGTGGATTCATTCCGCAGGAGCGGTGCCTTCATCACTGCACCAAAAATTGAAGTTTGTCATTGATGAGAGACTAATCATTCTTGGAGCTGAACAAGAGATCATTGCCTCAGTAACTATCGATGCTCCTTAAATTGATCTAGATGAAAATGCTTTGGAGTGCTCCTTATATGCCTTAGAGTTTGTAAATGCTACTTTCATAAGTGAGGGAGCAAAATTCCTCATCCTCGGTTGTCTAATTGCACGAATATGACTGTGCGTGAGACCTTGAGAAGGGAGCGAAGACTGGAAAAGGTTTTAGAAAACGTCTACAAGGAATTCTACATCCAAAACCTATTGTTTGAAGAAAGATTTTTTGGGCTCGGTTTTAAGCCTAACAATAAGCAACATCATAAGGAAATGAAAAAGAAGAATAGAGGCGAGAAAAGCTTAGTTAAGAGGAGAGGATATTCCTGGGAACGTATATCTCTCTCGAATTTGAAGTATATTTTTAGATCTGGAGGAATGTATGACACTGAGCAGAATTAGTCAGTGTAGTTAGAGAAGTAGAGTTGATGCAAGACAAAGAATACTTGATAAGGACATGGAGGTTTTAAGCATAAACTTGATTGGAGAATGTAGTAAGCCAGGGAAATATTTGGTATTCGCCATGTATCCCAGAAAAGCTAAACAATGGACTGTAGAGGATCTTTATGTAGTTTTTAGGCTTAACCTAGAGTAATACTCGGAACCAGCCTTGTGTTTCTACCCGCGAGCGTCAAGGGATATTTGTGATGGGCAACAATTTTGTATTACAATGTTGATATTTTCTTCCCAGGTGTCCCAATATTAGTAGCATGAACGTTTCTGTAACTAATCATAAGATAATCTTGAGCGACTTTTGTGTTTAGAAGGAGTTAATGAGTGTCAAAATTAGGTGGAATGTGAAGTTTCGAGTGACTTATTGAGACTAGTAGAAAAAGAAGATAAGCAAATTTTGTCTCATAAAGAAGAAGTAGATATTGTGAATCTGGGATCTGATGAAGAGGAAATAGAGGTGAAGATTGGCACCACCTTATCGATTGAGGCAAGCCAGAGTTTGAAATATTTACCGCAAGAATTCAGGGATATCTTTGCATGGTCCTATCAAGATATGCCATGATTAAATACATATAGTGGTACACAAACTCCTCATAAGGCCTAAGTACGAGCCAGTGCAACAAAAGCTCAGGAGAATGAGGCCAGATATACTATTGAAAATTAAGGAAGAATTGAGAAGAAAATTAATGGAGGTTTTCTTCAAGTGTCCAAATATCCTGAATGGGTAGCTAATATAGTCACTGTGCCGAAGAAAGATGGAAAAGTGCGTATGTGTATGGATTATAGAGACTTGAATAAAGTGAGTCTAAAGAATAATTTTCCTTTGCCTCATATTGATACACTAATGGATAACACCGCATGACATTCATGGTTCTCTTTCATGGATGGTTTCTCGAGGTATGATCACATAAATGAATCTAGAAGATATAGAGAAAATAATATTCGTGACCATGTGGGGAACATTTTTCTATAAGGCGATGCCATTCGAGTTGAAAAATGAAGGACCAATATATCAAAGGGTTATGGTGACCCTTTTTCATGACATGATTCACAAGAGATTGAAGTGCACTTTCGAAGTAAAATCAAGGAAGCTTCTAGGCTTCATGTTCAGTCGAAAAGGAATCAAAATTGATCCAGATAAGTAAAAGCAATTCAGAATCTTCATTCTCTTATGCAAAAATAGTTTGATGGTTATTGGGAAGGTTAAATTACATTTCTAGATTCATCTCTTAGTAAACTGATAAGTGTGATCCACTGTTTAAACTACTCCAAAATAATAATCCCAATGTTGGAATGGTGAATGTGAAGAGGCTCTAGATCTAGTCAAGAAGTATCTGTCAAACGCTCTTATCTTGGAAATACTGGTTCCTGGCAGATCATTAATCCTTTACTTAAAACAATTTGAGAATTCAATGGGTTTTGTGCTGGGGCAACATGAGTTTGGAAAGAAAGAAAAAGCAATTTATTACTTGAGCAAAAAAATTGACTGATTATGGTTCAAGATATCCAACAATTCAAAAGTTATGTTGTGCTTTGGTTTGGGATACACGAAGAGTCTGACAGTATATGTTGTATCATACTGCATGGTTGATTTCCAAACTTAATCCATTAAAGTTCTTGATGGAATCTCCAGCCTTGACTAGGAGGGTGGCTCGATTGTAAATGTTATTGTCAGAGTTTGACATTGTGTATGTGAACCAGAAGTCGATAAAAGGAAGTGCCTTAGCAGATTTTCTCACAAGTCATGCCTCTGACGATTATGTGTCCTTAAACTTTAATTTTCCAGATGATGATTTGATGTGTGTCACAGTGGAAGAAAATAGTGAATATGATGAATCATGGAATCTTTATTTTGATGGAGCCAATGCCTTGAGATGGGAATTGGGCGGTGTTAATTTCTCCAGAAAATGTTATTATCTATTCACCAGTAGACTGGAATTCTTTTGCACCAATATAGGATAGAGTATGAAGCTTGTGTTATGAGTTTAAGAGCAACCTTGGGAAGAGAAATAAAAGTGCTCAAAGTATACGGTGATTCCTCGCTAGTGGTTTATCAGCTGCGAGGTGAGTGAGAGTGATGAGTGTTTTAAGTCGATAATATTTTCTTGTTAAATCTTCGAACTTATGGATTTATTGCTGCTGATTTGGTTGTGTTATGCTTATTTTCGTGCACGATCTTACTTTTCAGAATTAGAATTAGAAAGGTCTCACTCTGCATTTTATTTTTATTTGGTCACACCTAGAGACATGGGGACGACTCTGGGCATGATACGGTCTGACGTGGTAGTTTCTAAAAGGTCCAGTTAGCAGCAATTTTCTAGAAAATCTAGTCAGCACCTTCTGGAAGGTGGACAGACAGAGATATCTTAAGAGATTTATTTTTTATTTTAAAGTTTGAATTTGGAAAAATTTTGGAGTTATCTTTAGGATTATTTTATTTTAATTTATATGTTTATCTCTAGGATTTAGAGGCTATAATGCCCTCTTGGGATAAGCCTAAACACAACTCATATTTTATTCTTCTTCTTATTTCTAGTTTTATAAAGTTTTTCCTTTCCCTTTCTTTTCTTTTCTTTTCAAGTTTTCATTTCATTTTATTTTATTTTAAGTTTTATTTTTTTAAACATGCTAAGTATGACTTTTGTCATGCTTGGCTAATTTTCTCATCAGCTGAGAGCTAAAGCGATGACTCAATTTCAAAATGAGATTGAAAAGCACTTGAATAACTTTGGAATATCTCTCTCAATCTCTATGCTTATTTTCAAAATCAAACAGTTTTCAAAGTAAAAGATTGACTTTGGTCAAGATATTGTTAAAATTAAATGTGTGGGAGGAAGGATCGACTTATTGAAAGATCATTCGACTTCCTGGGAACACACTTGGCAAGATTGTCTTGCTAAGGGAAATTGAGATCTAAATTAGTAATTATTGAAACAACAATCCAAGTCAGTCTTCACTAACTTAAACATCCATTGATCTACGACAATTGATGTTGATTAGATCAATTACAAAAGCCGGAATCAAAGATTGCCTTGGTATTCAATACAAAGAAGAGTCATGAGTATTGCCCTTGTAGACAAAGTAACTGACGTGAATCCTGAAGGGAAAATCTAATTCGATTATCCGAAGGAAATTGAGTAAAAGATAGGCTTGAGGTTGCTTTTTACCATATTTTTCAACTTTACGTTTTCTATTTTATTTATTTTCACTTTAAATTACTTGTTCTTATTTAATAAATTTTACCAAAACCCTTTTTTACATACTACATATTGCCTAGTCAAGGCAATTCAAACCGAAATTTTGGACTTTTCTATGTCCCTGTGGATCAATCTTTACGTCTCTTGCTACATATTCATTTTATTTATTAATTGAGAAGAAGGAATTTATTTTGACATCAAAACGACAGTTGTCAAACTGGCGCCATTACCGGGGACTTTGCCAAAGTTACTAATTTTTGTTTTCTTTTGATTTATACCAGGACAAACCTGGGCGAATTAGTGGAGTACGACCCGAACATTGAACCCAGAGCTTAGAGACTTCATGCATAGACACTTTGAGAAAAAAAGAGACACCAATTAGATCCAGAATCATATTTAGAGTCAAGTTCAAGTAATATGTTAATACATAACCAAATCCGATGGTCGATCTTACTATCAGAGAGTTAGCGGCAACTCCTATTGAACAAGAGCCTTTGTGCATTGATTTTCCCCAAGGTGAAACTTCATACCTTAAAAACTGGCCTTATTCATCTCCTCCCTACATTCCACAGATTACCAAACGAGAATCCACATAAACATCTCACAGAATTTCACATAGTTTGCTATAGCATGAGACCATAGGGAGTAACTGAGGACCAAATCAAACTAAGAGCTTTCCTTTTTCCTTAGCCAATTCGGCTAAGGAAAGGTTATTTTATTTACCCTCAAATTCCACTACTACATGGACTCAATGACTCACCTCTTTCTGATAGTTTTTCCTTGTGGCAAAAACAAGTGAGTTATGAAGAAGAATACTTGGAATCAAACAACTTGATGGATAGTCACTCTATGAGTACTGTGAAAGATTTAAAAAGTTATGTGCTAGTTTCCCACAACATGGGTTAACCGAACAAACGCTCATTCAATATTTTTATGAAGGATTAACTCCCCTGTAAATGAAATGATCAATGCTGCCAATGGAGGAGCTTTGGTAAACATGACTCCTACTGAGGCTAGGGATTTAATTTCCACGATGGCTATAAATTCCCAACAGTTTCGCCTAACTAATGAACCTCCTTGAAGGGTTCATGAGATAATTCATCTTCATTAAAAAGTAAGATATATAAATTAACTGAAGTAGTTAACTCTTTTGTTGCAGGAAAGATAGGACCCAACAGATTATGTGGAATATGTGCATTACCTGATCATCCAACGACGACTACTGATTCAAGATAACATAGTAGCTCAAGTTAATGCAATAGGGAACTTTCTAGGTGATAACTTCCTAAAAAGGCTACTTTTAAAGACCCTTTAACTTAAGTTATTGTTTAATTAAAAGATCATTTTAGTCATTTTAGGATCATGTAGTTGCATATTTACATTTTAGTGGTATTGCTATTTTATCTTGTAAAGTTGTTGTGTGAGGGAAAGGTGCAGTTGTTTATTTTATACAGGAAATAGCAAGCAAAAGGTTCACTAGGAAGGAATGTTGTGACAGTACACATTGCTGAAGCAGATGGAAATACCATGGCATTTTTGGCGTAGATAAGGGCAAAAGATATTTTCGTAAAAAGACAGCTGGCAATGCACGTGTCTGATGGTTATAACCGCCTGTTGGAGACCACTACCACCTGAGAGGATAAGATTCACACCTAATGAGTGATTCTAAGGGTATGATGGGTAATTGGAAAGTTAAATCCCATTATTACCCTTAGATATTACACTATTATATACACCATAAATAAGAGAGAAAAGGGAGAGGAAAATCAATCACCTTCAGCTAGATTTTCTTACCTTCTTTTTCCGTATCCTTCTTTTCATTCTCTAGTGGTGTTCCTCCATTTACAAGCTCCAAGAGTGGCGAGCTAGGCATCTGAGAGGAGCTAGCGAGCTAAGGCAAGTCGTGGTTGAGGAGAGCTCCAGCTGCGCGCGTCGAAGGCTTCTTCTCCCTTCTCATTTGCTATTATTTTCCATTTAATATTGGGTTGTTGGAATGGATAAATTTCATGTTTGTTTCTTTGATGATTCGAACCCCACCATGAACTAACCTTATTTGGTGGGGCTGATTTTATGGATGTTTAACATTATTTTAATGGTAGATTTATATTTATCTTTTGTATTTACTATTTTTCTTATGAAAGCTTAATCGTATAAGTTTGTATGAGGCATGAGAGTGTCCATTACTTAGATGAAGGCTAGGTGTTTGAGAGAAACTTAGATTTTAATACTTATAGTATTCGAGAGAAACAAAGTAATATCCACATAAGAAATGGGGTAGTATTTTCTTAAGCTTTGAACCAACCTAGTAATATTGTATCCTAATCACTTAGTGCTTGAAAGAGACTAGGATAAGATTTCATTGACTAAGAGGGGTAGTTTTTATCAATAGCGTAACCTGCCATAATTGAGACTAAAGGAGATGCCATTGCATCTATACTATTAGGTTCCTTTGACTAGAGATAGCGGGAGAAATTTTAGTAAACCCTGTCAAGTAAGTTAAGTTTAGATAGATTAAATCTGTTTGAGAGATAAGTTTTTAGCATCCTTAATAAATCCCAACCATTCATTCCCGTGGAAGCTTGTTGTATAAGATTATCAAACTATCATTTATTTGTTGTTTTTACTATTTTTCATTGCCCTGACATTTCTATCATTTAATATTATAATCTGCTCTTGCCACTACATTTTCATTTGCTACCCCATCAGACTTTCAATCCATATTCACCAACATACACTTTCCATTGTCGTGTTATTCTCCAATGGTACATTTCAACACTAACTATACTTAGATATAGTAGTGCTTTCCTTTGGTTAAACTTTGTAATTTCCACCAATCCCTATGGAGACGATACTCACTCTTCACTTATTAATTGAGCAATTGTGTATACGTGTACATTATTTGCGTATAATTTATAGTACTCACAACATGTAATAAGTTTTTGGCACCATTGCCGATGATTGACATTGTGAAGTTAATTAGTTTTTGTCAGAGCATTTTATTTTTATCTTTATTTCTGTATAGTTTACTTGATATTTTTGCTTTATTCTTTTTTCAGGTTTAGTTAGTGTATTCCTAGAAGACATTCTGAAGAGTCATTGGAATTGATAGAACCTGAGATTGAAAGATTCTTTAGACAATTGAGACTGCTCAATGTTCTCGAGGAAATATGTATCAAATTGGAAAACAGGCATTGGTCAAGATGACATAATTCAAATACCGAGGCATTACAAATGTTGGACCTGCTGATAGCCTGGTGTTATTCGTGATCACTTAAATCCGATGCTAGACATTTGAATCCTGGAATTGGTACCTGAAATTCAAGTTACACATTTTAAGCTTAAACCAATTTTGTTTAATATGTTGAATTCTATAGGGCAGCTTGGGGGCATGCCAACTGAAGATGCCAGGTAGCATATTCGTAATTTTTTGAAGGTTTGTGATTCCTTTTGCCAAGAGTGCCCTAGGATGTTCTGAAAATAAAGTTCTTTCAATATTTTTTGTGACTGAGCAAGGGCTTGTTGAGTGGTGTTCCATCCAGTTCGATGGAATCATGAGCCGATCTTTGTAAGAGTTTCTTATTGTAGTATAACCCACCGAACATGAACACTCAACTAAGGAATGACATAGCATCTTTTCCTCAGGGCGATCATAAATCTATGTATGAGTGTTGGGATCGTTACAAGAGTTTGTTTCGAAAGGGTTTAAATCATGGTTTTCATAATTAGACTCAAGTAGTTATGTTTTATAATAAAGTCAATGCACCCACGAGGATGATGATGGATGCCTCAGCAAATGGGACATTACTGGATAAATCACCTACTGAGGAGTTTGCTATTTTGTATAGAATTGCTAATAATGACTATCAATTTCCTTCCTTAAGGATTGAGAGTGGAAGGAAAACACCTGGAACATTTGAGTTAGATACCAAGGACTCAGTGTCTGCTCAACTCTCAGCTATCACTAATATGCTGAAAATTTACAACGTTCCATTGATATGAAGGAAGTGAAAGTAAATAGCTTGGCATGTCTGTTATGCCAAGGCAATCATCATGAGAGTGAATGCCCGACCAACCATGAGTCCATCAAATTTGTAGATAATAATCCTTATTCTAACACTTATAATGCAGGATGGCATAAGCATCCCAATTTCCATGGGGAAATCAAGGAGCCCACAATGCTAGTCAGTCCCTAGGTAGAAGAATCACAATGAATCTCAAGGATACCAAATGTTATGCCATGGCTTAATACCAACAAATGAGCTTCATCTTTAACGAGCATTAGTTCATTGGAAGCTAAAATTCAAGATTTCATATCTACTACAAAGACAATGCTGCAAGACCATTTTACTTCAATTAAGAATCAAGGAACTTTACTTCATAGTCAAGGCACCTTAGTTCAAAGCCATAGCTCATCTTTGAGAGCTTTAAAAGGTCAAGTTGGTTAAATCGCTACGGCATTGCAAGAACGTCATAAGGACGTTTTCCAAGTGACACCGAAGTCACTAAAATGCATGGAAAAGAGCATTGTAATGTGTTAACTCTTAGGAGTGGAACATAAAGTAACCAATAAGTCAAGGTTAGTGGGACAAACATGATGATTCTACCCCCACTACTAAAAAGGATGAAGCTGAATTACATGAATATCATTTCTAAGAAGGAAATGATGAGGGTTCTACTAGTGAGCCTGCCAAGACACAAATTCTGATGCGAAGAAAAAACAATTCCTATTCTTGCAGTTAAGGAAGTTAGACCCCTACCACCCTTCCCACAAAGATTGAAGAAACAAATTATGAAGTTCAGTTCAAGAAGTTTGTGGATATTCTTGATCTACATATTAACGTACCTCTCTTGGATGCTATTGAAAAAATGGCAGCATATGCCAAATTTCCTAAGGAAATTTGTACCAAGAAGAGGAAAGTAGAGACGTATGAGACAATTGCCATGGAAACAAAATTTTGTTCTTCATTGAGTAAGTTGCCACCAAAGCAAAATGATCCAGACAACTTCATTATTCACTATTCTATAGGAGCTATTTTCCTTGGAAAGGCATTATGTGATCTTGGTTCAAGTGTAAACTTAATGCCGAAATCTATTTTTTTGAAGCTTGGTATAGGAGATGCAAGACCCACATCGGTTATTTTACAACTTGTTGACAGATCACGTGTTAAACCTGAAGGGAGACACCTGAAGGGAGAGTTAAGGATTTCATAGTAAGGGTGGATAAATTTGTGTTTCTAATCGACTTCCTAATTGGGTTGATGCCAAGGCACCCATAATTCTGGGAAGATCTTTCCTAGCCACTGGTCGTATTTTGATAGATTATGAAAAAGATGAACTCACCATGAGAGTGCTTGATCAATGTGTGACTATAAACGTGTTCCGTACTCTCAAGTATATTGATGACACTGAATAATGCCAAGGCATTTCTGAATTGAACTTAGTTATAGATGAAGAAGCTTAACGGCTTTGCTAGAACAATTTTACTCAACTAGCAGACAAGGAATATGGATTGATGATATAAACTTAGTGGAGTTCGACAACTTCCCAATTTTGGAGGAGCAATCTAGATTACTACTAGCTAGAACAAGTATGAATTTTGATGAATTTATTCATCCTAAGCCATCATTATTGCATGCACCTACCCTAGAGCTTAAGACATTGCCAGGGCATCTTAAATATGTTTACTTGGGTAGCGATAAAACTTACCAGTGATTATTTCTGCTAACCTTACTGCTAACCAAGAGAAAGGTTTGTTAAGTGTTTTGATGCAGCATAAGAAAACACTTGGTTGGACTATGACTACTTAAAAGGAATTATTCCCATGATTTGCATGCATTAGATTTTGCTCGAGGAATGCCACGACAACTCGATAGAACCATAAAGAACACTCAACCCTATTATGAAAAAAGTGGTAATGAAAGAAATTCTAAAATGGCTTGATGCTGGAGTGATTTACCCTATATCAAATAGCTCATGGGTGATCACTGTACAATGTGTGCCAAAGAAAGGAGGCATTACTGTGGTTACCAATGAGGATAATGAGCTATTACTCACTCGTACTGTTATTGGATTGAGGATATGTATGGATTATTGAAAACTCAATAAAGTTACAAAGAAGGACCATTTTTCCTCTACCTTTCATCAGCTAAATGTTGGATTGATTGGAAGGCAAAGCATTCTATTGGTTTTTAGATGGGTACTCAGGGTATAATCAAACTGCCATCGTACCAGAGGACCAGGAAATACTATATTTACTTGTCCCTATGTCACTTTTACCTTAAGGAGGATGCCTTTTGGACTCTGTAATGCCCCGACAACATTTCAGCGTTATATGTAAGCTATATTTTCAGACATGGTTGAGGATTTCCTTAAGATATTCATTGATGACTTTTCTATTTCTTGAGACGATTTTGAGTGATGCCTCGTTAATTTGGAAAAAATTCTCAAAAGATGCAAGGAAGCTTATGTGGTTTTGAATTGGGAAAATGTCACTTCATGGTGACTGAAGATGTTGTGTTAGGCCACAAAATCTCACAAGGGCATTGAGGTAGATAAAGTAAAAATTGAAGTAATTGAAAAATTACGACCACCAACTTCGGTCAAATGTATAAGAAGTTTTCTTAGACATGCTTGATTTTATAGAAGATTTATCAAGGATTTCTCCAAGCTTTCTAAGCCCTTGTCCACATTTCTTCAAAAAACCAGCCCTTTGTGTTTGCTGGGTTATACCTCGCGCATTTACTGAGCTGAAACAACTATTGATCTCGACACCTATTTTATTTCCTTCTGATTGGACATCACCATTCGAGCTGATGTGTGATGCGAGCAATTATACTGTAGGAACTGTTTTGGGGTAATACCGAGATAAACCTTTTCATGCTATATATTACTCTAGCCGTACATTGAATGAAGAACAATTGAACTACACTACCATTAAGAAAGAATTACTTGTCATGGTATTTGCTTTTGATAAATTTAGACCATACCTAATAAGCACTAAAGTTATTGTTCACGCTGATCACTCTGCTATGAAATACTTAGTGAATAAAAAATATGCAAAGCCTATACTTATTGCATGAATCTTACTTTTGTAAGAATTTGACTTAGAGGTTATAGATAGAAAAGGTACTGAAAACCAAGTTACTGATAATTTATCTAGGCTAGAGAACAATTCTGAATGACATGACACTGTAGACATTCAAGAGGAATTTCCTGATGAGAAAATTTTATGTGCCACGACAATCCCGTGGTAGGTTGACCTTGTTAATTTTCTTATTAGTGGAATACTGCCTTTTGATTTGAACACTAGGGTAAAAAGAATTTCAAGCACGATGCAAGGTATTATTTTTAGGACGTGCCATATTTTTTTAAACATTGTGTTGATCAGCTCATTAGACGATGTGTACCCGAAGAATAACAACACAACATTCTACACCATTGTAATTCGACCCCAAGTGGAGGCTATTTTGAAGGAGCAAGGATTGCTGGTAAAGTCCTGCAATCAGGCTTTTATTGGCCAACTCTGTTCAGAGATGCTCAGGGTTTTACAAATCTTGTGATCGATGGCAACACACTGGAAAATATCCATGCGACACGAAATGTCACTGCAAGGTATTTTGGAAATAGAGTTGTTTGATGTTTATGTCATCGATTTCATGGACCATTCCCATCTTCTGTAGGAAATCTATATATCTTGCTTGCTTTATATTATGTATCCAAGTGGGTAGAAGAAATAGCAACATACAGGAAGGACTCTAAACCTTACTCAAGTTTTGTACAAGCATATTTTCACTCGGGTTGGAGTACCTAGAGCTATCATTAGTGATGAAGGAACCCATTTTGATAAAAGGTTGATTGACAAGTTATTAAGGAGATATGGAGTTCGTCATAAGATTGCCACGACATATCATCCACAAACAAATGGTCAATGGAGAGATATCCAATCGTGAGAACAAGCAAATTTTAGAAAAAAATGGTGAACCCAAGTCAGAAGGATTGGTCACCAAAGTTAGATGAAGCACTTTGGGTATAGAACAACATTCAAAACTCCTGGGCATGTCACCATTTAAGCTGGTGTATGGGAAGGCCTGTCATCTCCCGGTTGAACTTGAACATAAGGCGTACTGGGCAATTAGGCAATGGAATTTTGATGCTTAGTTAGCTGGGGAGTAGAGATTATTGGAACTTAATGAAATGGAAGAGTTTAGAGCATAATCATATGAAAATGCACGAATATACAAGGAAAAAACCAAGAAGTGAGGGAAAGTTAAAGCAATTAAAAAGGGGGAATATTATTTTTGATTTATTCCTTTCTTTTATTTTATTTCCTTATTTTACTTTTCTCTCTCCATTGTCTTGTTACATCACATTTAATTTTACAACTTACTTTTTCTTTTTCCCACCTACCCATCTACCTCATCCAATCATTTCTTTCAACAGTCCACTCATTCCATTTTTCTCACTTTTTCCTTTAATCTTTACTCACATCTTCTTCTTCCCTTATTTTCCTCCATGGCCGAAACTCCTCAAGCTTTCCAAACACATAAAGCTCACTCCGTTTTCATTTTTGTTTCTTCAAAATGCTAAAAATGATACGTATGAGACCTACCAAGTTTAAAGTTCCTATTACTCAGTAGTTCAAAAAAGATGAAGCAAAGCAAGGTTTCAAAACTTCAAAAATAAGAAGTTTTTGTTTGAGTTAGTCTTTATCTTTATAGATGAAGATGATGGCAGTTTTGGACTAGACGTAATAGAATAGAGTCATTCCACACAACTGGCACAAGTTTGCAAGGCACCTAGTTCAGTGAATGCATCATTGGTGAAAAATTTTTATGCTAATATTTCCAAATCGAACCAGTATGCAATTTTTCGTGCGAGGTAAGTATATTCAATTTATGCCAACTACTATTAATCGTTACTTTTATTTGCAGGGTGTTAAAGACCAACATGCAAAGTTTGAGAAAGATGCCGACAGTACAACTTATGATGGAGTTTTGGAGGATTATGTTTTACGAATACCACCTAGAATGGCCACCAAACATGCTGCTACTCGGTTTAACCATGACACCACCAACAACATACAAAATTATGGAACAATTTCATGAAGCACAAGTCATGCCAACAGCCCACAATACGACGATATCTCTTCCCCGATTAATGCTCTTACATATATTATGATAACACATTCTATTGATGTAGGCAGGATTATTGTTCAACAAGTGCATGAATGCTTAGATAAAAAGGCTAGTGCTTTAGTTTTTCCAAATCTGATTACTGATTTGTGTCGAAAGAAAAAGGTATGTGAAAATTCTTTTGATGAAATTTTATCTGAAGTTTCAGGTATTACTAGGGCCTGGTTACCATTATTGTTGGGTTTTGAAAACCCAAAATCTAATGCCCAAGAAAGTTTGGAGATGATGCGCATGAATGCTTAGATAAAAAGGCTAGTGCTTTAGTTTTTTCCAAATCTGATTACTGATTTGTGTCGAAAGAAAAATGTATGTGAAAATTCTTTTGATGAAATTTTATCTGAAGTTTCAGGTATTACTAGGGCCTGGTTACCATTATTGTTGGGTTTTGAAAACCCAAAATCTAATGCCCATGAAAAGTTTGGAGATGATGCACAATCTAATGTCGAGGCAAGAATATTTACTCTCGAAGAAGCTGCTATGCAAACTCAGACTCATTTACACGCTTTACAAGGTGATATCAAAATTTCTTTGGTTATGTGAAACACTGAGATGCTGTGGTGGAAACTATGTTTCAAGAAATACTTCCCCACGTGCAACAGAATTTCCCAGGTTTTTCGGATGAAATTTTGCCAGCATTCAATGTCGAGGCATCTCCAGACCTAGATGATGCCGATCCTCTTATTGATGAACCGACTCCAGAACCTCAATGATCCTCGACCCTGGACTCACTGTTGTTCTAGCTAACAAAACCCTCAATCTAATTCCTATGCCTAAACTCTCTCCTGCATAGTAGTTGGCGTACAAAAACATCTGCTAGATGCATCACATATCTCATTATTATTATAATCTTCATATTCCAGCCCTGCAACCACTTAACAAGAGTACAAGACGAGGAGCGCCTAAACATGTACATGAGGTAGATTGATGCACCAAGCCCTGCATTCATTTTACATTTCATTGCATGACATAATTTTATTTCTTTTAGTTCTCTTAAGCATTGAGGACAATGCTTCCCTTAAGTTTGTGGGAGGTGTTCTTTGTAGAACTGCATGATAGTATTAGCATAACATTATGCCATGGCATCAGTAATTGCTAGGACGGTTAGATAAATGTCTTAATGATACCCGATGATGATGAACTTCTTAGGCTAGAAATTGATATAAATGACTATTGAGAATGATAAAACTGACTCTAGGGCTTGGTGCTTTGTGAATTATTCTTACATGATTTGTATGTTCTCTATACTCAAGAAATTTAGAAAATTTTTATGAAGAACTCTAGTTAGTCCTGGAATAGAAATTTAGTATTGTGCTTGAAAGATAAATAAAAGTAACTCCCTACCATGAGATTGTGAATAAATGCTTCAGCATAGTTGTAGAGGGACACTCTTCTTTGATGTGGCATTACCTGAAACTGTCTTTATTAATGAAAGCCACATGCATATGAGTGAATGGTAGTCACGGGATGACTCTACTTAACTATATTGGGGGTGGAAGGTATGCTCCTTTCACCTAGAGTTGTGGGAAGTAGGTGTGATGAGCTGACTCCCTTAATAGAAACATTATGAAAAAAAATTGTAGTCAGTAAAAAGGGAGTATAAATGTGCTTAATGAATAAGTAATGTCATGGGAAAACTAGTGGACTTGATTAAAAAAATTGTTCAGATTTGTTAAGTATAGATTGGATACAATCAGCATACACCTACTAAAGTCTCTTGACCTAGGGAAAAGTACTTGAATTCTTTATATGTCTAGCATGTTAAAGCCATTTTTTAAGGGTTGAATTGCAATTTTTGTCTTGCTATCCTATTGTTGAAAATTGTCATGACATTTTGATTGTGTTAATTGTCATCCATTACTTGAGGACAAGCAATATATTAAGTTTGGGGGTGTGATAACTTCCTAAAAATGCTACTTTTAAGGCCTTTTTCACTTAAGTTATTTGTTTAAATCTCATTTTAGTCATTTTAGGATCATGGTAGTTGCATATAGTTGCATTAGTGGTGGTATTGCTATTTATCTTGTAATGATGTGTGAGGAAAGGCGTAGTTGTTTATGTTGTGCAGGAAATAGCATGCAAAGGTTACACTAGGATGGAATGCCGTGACATCACACATTGCTGAAGCAGATGGAAATGCCTTGTATTTAGGCACAGATAAGGCAAAAAGATATTTTTGTAAAATGACAGCTCGCAAGGCAAGTGTCTGATGGTTTATAACTGCCTGCTGGGCACTGCCCTGGCAGGATAAGATTCACACCTAAGGAGTGATTCTAGGGGTATGATTGGTAATTGGAAAGTTAAATCCCGTTATACCCTTAGATATTACACTATTATATACACCACATATGAGACAGAAAAAGGGAGAGAATCAATCACCTTCAACTAGATTTACGAGCTCCAAGGAGTGGCGAGCTAGGTGTCCGAGAGGAGTTAGCTAAAGTGAGTCTTGTGGTTGAGGAGAGCTCCAGTTGCACGCGTCGAAGGCTTCTTCTCCCTTCCCTTTTGCTGTTATTTTTCATTTAATATTGGGTTGTTGTAACATATAAATTTCATGTTTTGTTTCATGGATGATTCAAACCCCACCATGAACTAACCTTATTGACAGGGTTGATTTTATAGATGTTTAACTTT